>NC_133330.1:2701683-2755028 GCF_042186555.1 Aquarana catesbeiana | reverse complement strand
TCCCTCCCTCCCTCCTTCCTTCTTTCCCTCCTTCCCTCCCTCCCTCCTTCTTTCCCTCCTTCCCCCTTCCCTCCTTCCTTCCCTCCCTCCCCCCCCTCCCTCCTTCCCTCCCCCCCCTCCCTCCTTCCCCCTTCCCTCCTTCCTTCCCTCCCTCCCTCCTTCCTTCCCTCCCTCCTTCCTTCCCTCCTTCCCCCCTTCCTTCCTTCCCCCCTTCCTTCCTTCCCTCCCCCCCCTCCCTCCTTCCCCCCCTTCCCTCCTTCCCTCCCTCCTTCCTTCCCTCCCTCCCTCCTTCCTTCCCTCCTTCCCCCCTTCCTTCCCTCCTTCCCCCCTTCCCTCCTTCCTTCCCTCCCTCCCTCCTTCCTTCCCTCCTTCCCTCCCTCCTTCCTTCCCTCCTTCCCCCCTTCCCTCCCTCTTCCTTCCCTCCTTCCCCCCTTCCTTCCTTCCCTCCTTCCCCCCTTCCCTCCTTCCTTCCCTCCTTCCCTCCTTCCCTCCTCCCCCTTCTTTAAGCTTTATTATAGGCCTTATTATAGACTTACCTGTAGGTAAAAATGACCAAGGAGCAATACAATCGATTTAAAGTGGCTGTATACCCGCACATACATATTTTTCTTAACCAAAAAAACCTGTAAGGCACAGGCATAATGAGCTAGTATGCAGCCCATACTAGCTCATTATGAAATACTCACCTTAGAATAGGAAGCAATACAAAGAGGACAGGAGACTTTATCACGAGTACATGGTACAGCCACCACATATGAGGAATACGGAATGTTGGGGTAAGATTGTGTAAAGATGATGGGTGTTATACTGCTGGGTGGAACCCGGACTGAGAACGGCGGGTGTACAATATGGTTGAGGATTCAGAGTTCCAGTTTTTTTTTTTTTTCTCAGTTTCTAAATTTGGTGTCTTGTGAAGGAAATTGATTGTTGACACTTCTCTCCCGTTCAGCTTTCTGAACACCTTGTAATTCCTCCAGCTATGTTGCGGCTTTTTGTGAAATGAAATACTAAACACGAGTGTTGGGTTGTATAATTGGAAACAATGTGTGACTTCCTGTATGGAGACACCTTATTACATTCCACTAAAAATACACAACTGAACTGCACACATTGGAGCTGCACTAAAAATCCCGTCCAGCTGTACACCGTATGAGGTATAGATACCGAGATTACTGGATTGTCTCCTATTCTCTGCCTGGTTATGGTCCTCTACTGTGTACAACCACTTCATTGTCCATAGAAGATGATGGAGGAGACCACAAGGCTGACCACTGATACTGCAGTGTGGCATGTATGTGTGGATCACCGCAATATCCAGACAAAAAAAAAAACTTTGCCAGTTAAGGTGGTGTGTGTGTATATAAATATATCATTTGTTTGACAAAAGTAAGTACACCCCTCAGTCACATGTGTGTAAATCTTTTCTTCTATCTTTTCATGTGACAACACTGAAGAAATGACACTTGTCTACAATGTAAAGTAGTGAGTGTACAGCTTGTATAACAGTGTAAATTTACTGTCCCCTCAAAATAACTCAACACACAGCCATTAATGTCTAAACCGCTGGCAACAAAAGTCAGTACACCCCTAAGTGAAAATCTCCAAATTGGGCCCAATTAGCCATTTTCCCTCCCCGATGTCATGTGACTCGTTAGTGTTACAAGGTCTCAGGTGTGAATGGGGAGCAGGTGTGGTAAATTTTGGTGTTATCGCTCTCACTCTCGTAGGCTCGGTTCACACTAGGACGACTTGTCAGGCGACCTAGGTCGCCCGACAAGTAGCGTCCCGTTCAGTACAATGGAACTGTTCTAATCGGAGCGACGCAAGTCGCTCCGACTTAGAAAAAGGTTCCTGTACGACTTTGGGGGCGACTTGGGGCGACCTTCTTAGACTTCTATACAGAAGTCGTTTTGCAAGTCGCCCGGGCAGTCGTGTGCAGGTCGCCTCGGTGAGGCGACCTGCAAGTCGTGCCGCCTCTGGTGTGAACCGAGGCTTACTGGTCACTGGAAGTTCAACATGGCACCTCATGGCAAAGAACTCTCTGAGGATCTGAAAAAAAATGTATTCTACATCAAGATGGCCTAGGCTGTAAGAAAATTGCCAAGACCCTGAAACTGAGCTGCAGCACGGTTTACATTGTAGCAAAGTGTAATTTCTTCAGTGTTGTCACATGAAAAGATAGAAGAAAAGATCTACACAAATGTGAGGTGTGTACGTACGTGTGAGATACACTGTGTGTGTGTATGTGTATATATATATATATATATATATATATATGTATATACACACACACATACATACACATATATATATATATATATATAATATTTGTGCTCGTAGGTTTACATACCCTGGCAGAATTTATGATTTCTTGGCCATTTTTAAGAGAATATAAATGATAACACAAACTTTTCTCTCACTCATGGTTAGTGTTTGGCTGAAGCCATTTATTATCAATCATCTGTGTTTACTCTTTTTATATAATAATCACAACATAAACTACCCAAATGACCCTGATCAAAAGTTTACATACCCCAGTTCTTAATACCGTGTATTGCCCCCTTTAATATCAATGACAGCTTGAAGTCTTTTGTGGTATTTGTGGATGAGGCTCTTTATCTTCTCAGATGGTTCCTCTTGGCACAAAGCCTCCAGTTCCTGTAAATTCTTGGGCTCTCTTGTATGAACGGCACGTTAGAGATCTCCCCAGAGGGGCTCAATGATATTGAGGTCAGGAGACTGAGATGACCACTCCAGAACCTTCACTTTATTCTGCTGTAGCCAATGACAGGTGGACTTGGCCTTGTGTTTTGGATCATTGTCATGTTGAAATGTCCAAGTACGTCCCATGTGCAGCTTCCTGGCTGATGAATGAAATGTTCCTCCAGTATTATTTGATAACATTCTGCATTCATCTTACCATCACATTTTACCAAATTTCCTGTGCCTTTGTAGCTCACGCATCCCCAAAACATCAACGATCCACCTCCGTGTTTCACAGTAGGGATGGTGGACCTTTCATCATAGGCCTTGTTGACTCCTCTCCAAATGAAGCGTTTATTGTTGTGGCCAAAAAGCTCAATTTTGGTCTCATCACTCCAAATGACTTTGTGCCAGAAGGTTTGAGGTTTGTGCTGTTTGGCGTATTGTAAGTGGGATACTTTGTGACATTTGCATAGTAATGACTTTCTTCTGGAGACTCGACCATGCAGCCCATCTTTCTTCAAGTGCCTCCTTATTGCTCATCTTGAAACATCCACACCACATGTTTTCAGAGAGTTCTGTATTTCACCTGAAGTTATTTGTGGGATTTTCTTTGCATCCTGAACAATTTTCTTGGCAGTCGTGGCGAAATTTTAGTTGGTCTACCTGACCGTGGTTTGGTTAACACGCACCCCAAGTTTAGGAGGGAAGTTTAAGGAAAAAAAACTTACATTTAAATGCCCATCAATGCAGCCTCATCAGTGTTCATCTGCAGCCTTTTCAGTGTCATTGCAGCCTTGTCCATCATTGCAGAATGATCAGTGTCCATTTTCAGGCTTGCCCAGTGCCATTTTCAGCCTTGCCCCAGTGCATCCTTACCCCAGTGCAGCCTTGCCCAGTGCAGCCTTGCGCCGTTCGCGCCATTTAAATCTGCCGCTGATGGACAGAGCCTGTGTACTCGGCTCGTCGCGCTGCCCCACCTCCCTGCCTCCCTACTGAGGATGAGAAGCGAGCGCTTCCGAAAAAGACCGAGCCGAGTATACTGTGTGCTCGGCTCCGCTCGCAGTCCCGCCCAGTCCTGCCATTGGACGGAGTGTTATGTCCATCAAAGGAGCTGAGCGGGACTGCGAGCGGAGCCGAGCCGAGTACACAGTATACTCGGCTCGGTCTTTTTCGGAAGCGCTCGCTTCTCATCCTCAGCAAGGAGGCGGGGCGGCGTGACTGCGAGTGGAGCCGAGCACTCGGCTCGGTCTTTTCCGTCGGCGCTCGTTTTTTTTCGCGGCTTTTTTAGCACACAGAGAGTGGGGATCGGCGTATAACACGCACCCACGATTTTCCCCTGATTTTAAGGGGAAAAAAGTGCGTGTTATACGCCGATAAATACGGTAATAGCTTCAGACAAATACTAACCATGAGTGAGAGAAAAGTTTTTGTTATCATTCATATTCTCTGAAAAATGGCAAAGAAATCATAAATTCTGCCAGGGTATGTAAACTTATGAGCACAAGTGTATGTGTATATGTATATTATATTTTGTCTTGGATTGCTCCGAGTTCAGTTTTAGGATCCCGGAGTCGGTGGTAGTTGTACCGTCTTTTATGGCCGAATCCACAACTCTTCATCATAAGGAACACACGAAGCATCATCAAGGTGTTTTGTATAAAAATCGGGAGAACAGACCGTACAGAATAAATGGTCCCATAAACAATATACAGCGCTGTACATAACTGACAAATAGGCTGACATATTGGTTTTATTATTTGTTGGCGGCTTCCTCCTCATTGTAGAATTGGTTGTGGTGTTGACGGTAATCATTTCCAGCAGAACGTTGAATGAATTCCCTCGTTTTCGGCTTCTGTGTAAAAAGCAGCCACTTTTTTTTTTTTTTTTTTTGAACGTTCCCCGTAGATACATGAAAGGTCCTTCCGGTCAGAACTCGGGGGGTGTTGAACATTCAGTGGGAAGCCTCGGGGTCTCCTATCATTTGGGTCAGACGGAATGTTTCTCTTCCAGTCACTCCAGGCTGTGATGTCGGCACATATTGGGAGACATTTATTCATGAGTGGCTGCGGAAAGGTCGCTCCAGAGACATTCTATAACGAATGGTGAAGAGTAGCGGCCATTCTGGAGACTCGTAGAAATGTCTGGTTGGCTGATATTTCCTGCACTTACCACTCTGTGTCTGGTTATTGTAGGTGGTCATCGGTGATAAAGTTGTCCTTAACCCCGTCAATGCTGGGCAGCCATTGCACGCCAGCAGTCACCAGCTAGCGGATAACCCCGGATGTAATGAGGTGAGTCAATTAGGCTTTGTCTGACTTTCTCCTGTCACATGTTTAAAAGACATTTTATTAGTTTTGTATATGCACTATACAATTGGGGGGGGGGGGGGGGGGCTGATCGTCTCCCCTGTAGATTGTGTAAGTTTTGCCCACTTACAAAGAAATGAAGGGTCTATAATTTTTATCATAGGTGTATTTTATATGATAGAGACAGAATATCAACCAAAAATCCAGAAAAATCGCACAATACAAATGTTATAAATGGAGTTGCAGTTCAGTGAGCAAAATATTATATAATATTATAAGTATAAGTATTGGATCCCCTACTAACCAATGATGCAGTCCCCAAACAAACCATTGGTAACACAATACACCACCATGGATTGAAATCCTGCAGCCCCCGCAAGGTCCCCTCCTCAGGAAGACACATGTAGAGGAACGTCTGAAGTCTACCAATGAACATCTAAATGATTCAGAGAAGGATTGGGGGGAGAAAGCTCTGTGGTCAGATGAGACCAAAATTTAGCTCTTTGGCATCAACTCGACTCTCCGTGTTTGGAGGAAGAAAAATGCTGACTATGACCCTAAGAACACCATCCCTACAGTCACCAGTGTGACTGTATCTGGTATACCAGATATAGAGAATATCTGTATCCCTATATGCGGGCTCGGTTTACAGCAGCCTTTATAAAGCTTTTCTCACCAGACTAATCCTTAAAATAATTTCCAGATGTTGGGCAACCACTGCCAAAACCAATATATTGGGGATCAGAGGGAAATAATTCCCCCTTGACATTAGTGGTCAAAATTCCCCCAAAGATCATTGAAGTCATGCCAAATAGCATTGGTCCTAGAACTTTGAAGGCTCCGTCAAATGGGAGGCCCATCAACCACAGCTCAGGGAACCCTGGGCAACATCTAGAGTAACCTTTTTAGGGTTCCACAGAACCCTGTTGGATAATAGCTGATCCACAGACACGATCTGTATCCTTGTCCCCACACACCCAGGACAACTGTTCCTTAAGACCTGATCAATGGTTGATGTTCCAAAACGTTCTAATGGTTCTTTTTGCTCCTTGATTGTAGGTGAATTCGGTGAACTGTAACACCAGCTGGAAGATTGTGCTTTTCATGAAGTGGAGTGACAACAAAGATGACATCCTGAAGGGGGTGAGCGATATCTGGAGGAAGACACAGAAACTGGGATTTGGGGAGGGTTTTTTTTTGGGAATGTCTACATTTATCCGCACTGTAGGTGCAGCCAGGGGCAAAGTTCAACTACTCCTGGTCACTGATACATTAAGGAAATCATCTCCATCTCTATCTTTATCTCCATCATCTCTATCTTTATCTCCATCATCTCTATCTTTATCTCCATCATCTCTATCTTTATCTCCATCATCTCTACCATCTCTATCTCCATCATCTCTACCATCTCTATCTCCATCATCTCTACCATCTCTATCTCCATCATCTCTACCATCTCTATCTCTACCATCTCTATCTCTACCATCTCTATCTCTTCCATCTCTATCTCTTCCATCTCTATCTCTTCCATCTCTATCTCTTCCATCTCTATCTCTTCCATCTCTATCTCTACCATCTCTATCTCTATCTCTACCATCTCTATCTCTATCTCTACCATCTCCATCTCTATCTCTTCCATCTCTATCTCTACCATCTCTATCTCTATCTCTACCATCTCTATCTCTACCATCTCTATCTCTATCTCTACCATCTCTATCTCTATCTCTATCTCTACCATCTCTACCTCTACCATCTCTACCTCTACCATCTCTACCTCTACCATCTCTACCTCTACCATCTCTATCTCTACCATCTCTATCTCTACCATCTCTATCTCTACCATCTCTACCTCTACCATCTCTATCTCTACCATCTCTATCTCTACCATCTCTATCTCTACCATCTCTATCTCTACCATCTCTATCTCTACCATCTCTATCTCTATCTCTACCATCTCTATCTCTACCATCTCTATCTCTATCTCTACCATCTCTATCTCTATCTCTACCATCTCTATCTCTATCTCTACCATCTCTATCTCTATCTCTACCATCTCTATCTCTACCTCTACCATCTCTATCTCTACCTCTACCATCTCTATCTCTACCTCTACCATCTCTATCTCTACCTCTACCATCTCTATCTCTACCTCTACCATCTCTATCTCTACCATCTCTATCTCTACACACACCATGAATGTGTCCTTTTGTTGCAGTGAAGGGTGGAAGGTTAGTTGCTGTCGCTGAATGAAGTTTGTGGAGTGACTTGACCGCCTTTTGTTTTTATTAACTATCTTAGGGCAGCCTAGGGCTGTGTGAGGTCCTGACCTTGTTCTGAGATCACATGGCTGATGGGTGGGCAGGTGTTGGAGGAGGCTGTGCCATACTTGGCAAGAAAATATCACAAAGCTGAGACTGTCTAATACATCTAATAGTCCTGTGGAAAAATGTCCAAAATGAATGACCAGCTTAATGCTAAAACAGCTTCTAAAGTTGCTCCTTTTGCTTCTGAGGAAATTGTGCTCTATGTACCTGGCACTCTTCTCACGCTGAATCGACCTGGCACTGTACAGGGCACTGAAGGAAAAAAAAATTCCTGTCCACCTTATGCCAAGTGTGCATGGTGGTCATTGGGTGGTTACATCAGCTCTGGGTGGCACGGGGGGGGGGGGGGGGCAGGCATGGCCAGTTGCGGTGACAACACTGGTAAGTCACCCCATATTGCAACCAGGAGAAAAAGACCCTCACAGAGCAATTTTAAGGCTGCACAACCTATGTTTGTTTTTCCTGATGTTCTACATTAATGTTTCCCCCACTGCCATGAACACATGTTCAGCTCCTCATATGACTGCACTTGGGAGGGTTTACTTCCACTGTAACCAGCTGAAGACTATACATTGTTGAGCAGTGACCAATTAGAAAGCTTTGACTCTTTCTGGAGAATCTCTTTAAAACTGCTAGACCCAAAGCCATGTTGTAGTGATGCCCCATGTCGGAATCTCCCCTGTCTGTCTGATGGATGGTGGTTTCTTCTTCTTCTTGCAGGGTGATGTTGTGCGGTTGTTCCATGCAGAGCAGGAGAAGTTCCTGACTTGTGATGACCATAGAAAGAAGCAGTATGTGTTTCTCAGGACCACCGGCCGCCAGTCTGCCACCTCTGCCACCAGCTCCAAGGCATTATGGGAAGTGGAGGTGAGCCAACAATGACCCAATGGTCTTCATTCATGATTGAAACGCTCAGCTATCCAGCAAAATGTCTGTCGTTTTTGTCTTCTCTGTATGAGTTTAGGGCTTGGAAGCAAAATTTGAACTCCAAATATATCTGACCCTATTCAGCCTTTTGAGAAACCTTTCAATAAAATGGTGTACAGTGAGCTTATTACAAGGGTCTAAGAAGGAAAAGGTGTTCTAAAAAGATAAATGGTGCATGATTTTGTAAAAGAGAAACTGTTATGGTAGTTGCTTTTGGCCCATTAGCCAAGAAGCTTTTATACGGCCACTCGGGACGATTTTTTGAGACACAATGTACAGGGATAGGGAGAATTGTAGACTCACACCCACACTCACTCAGGTTGAACTGGATGGACTGGTGTCTTTATTCAACCTTACTAACCATGTAACCATGTAAAGTGGTAAATCCAATCCTTAAAATCTCATATGTGTCACCATGTATATATCCGTTCCAATGGAGACCACAAGTGGCCGATTTAACAAACCTTATGTAGACAAGGGCTACTGTTGTCACTCCAGAGAACCCGCCCTAGAAGATACCATGCAGCCATTGCTGGAGTGCTCGTAGGCAGGACATGGTTGTGAAGAGGATGCAGGTTTGACTCCATTGACCAGACGTAAAGTAGAATGAATCAGATCTAAAAATCAGACATGTAGTTGGCGGTTAATGTTTCGTACTTTTTGTTTCTTGTTTTTCTAGGTTGTTCAGCACGACCCATGTAGAGGAGGCGCTGGCTACTGGAACAGCCTATTCAGATTTAAACATTTGGCAACTGGACATTACCTGGCAGCGGAGGTGAGTGAGGAACCCCAAAGGGTCTAGAAAGCCTCGAACTTCCTTTTTTTGCTTATAGGACCACATTGCCATAGCAGGGACTTGATGAAGCTACTTTAGCCATGTAAATGTATAGGCTTCTATGACTTTCTCCAACTGGAGCCATCTTGGAAATCTCCAACTGTAATAAGTAACCATCCATGACTTCTATTTATTTTCTGCCCCCCCACCCCCCCACCCCCCAGCAGGTGGCTTTAGAACAGGTACACTTTTTTTTTTCTTCTCACTATACGGTTCTTTCCTCAGGTGAACCCTGACTATGAGGCAGGTAGCCTGGAAGCTGAGGTCTCAGTAAGTATGACAGGTAGAAGCCTTGGTGCCTTAACCCACCTCCACCCAACATGACCCAGCTTGGTTAACCCATTACCAACCCTTGACGCTGTGCCAGATCCGCATTTTCCCTGGTGGCATTTACTCCAGCTGCCCAGCCCCCCCCGGCTTCCCCTATCAGCATCTTCTCCAGCTGCCCAGCCCCCGGCTTCCATCCAATACTCGCCCATTTCATGGCTGTCTCCACCAACCGAGCTACATGGTGCATATATTGCAGAGGATGTACATAACGTCACTAATGGAATTCATGCATTTGGCTGTACCCTGAGATTATTCCATTGGCTGAATAATCCAAAAGCCATAAAACACATTTTGTAGTGAATTCTCTTCATGCCGAATCATTGGAACGTTTTAGCATTCTGAAGGTCTTGAGATGTTTCAGGAGAAGTTTGTCATGGTTTGTGGAAGGATGGCGGTGTGAATATCTGAGAATGCCGGGCATCGTGCCAACTAGCATTTGTTTTATCTTGATGCCCCCTGAAGGATATCCGAGCCTGCTGGTTGTATTTTATGTATAGAGATTTTGTGCTTTTTTTTCCATGTTTAGCCCTGGAAGGTCATTTTTAACCAGTTCATCCGAAACCCGTCCGTCCCCCAAGGAGCTGAGCAGTTTTTACATTTCTGCTAAGGATAAGTCTATTCGGCAATAACGTTGACGTGAAAGTGGAGCTCCGCCCAAAAGGGGAAGTTCCGCTTCTTTACACCCCCCCCCCCCTTACTGCCATATTTGGTTCTTTTTTTGTTGGGGGGGGGGGGGTACCTGGTTTTAACGGGTACCTTATTCCCATGTCCGGCTCAGATCGCCGCGACGACCTAAACCAGAAGTTTGCTCCCCTCCCCCCCTCTTACCCCGCAGTCTTCTAGGACACATCCCAGGTCCCAGAAGACTACAGGACTGTTCACAAAGCGCAGTAGAAATCAGGCTGTGAAGCTGAGTCACTTCCTGTTTCCGTTGCTCGGCTCGGGTGAGGAAATCGCGGGATCCCTGGACAGGTAAGTGTCCTTTATATTAAAGGTCAGCAGTGGCAGTATTTGTAGCTGCTGATTATAAATTTCTTTACATGCATTTTTTTTTTTGTCTTGTCCAATGCTCATTAAAAAAAAAAATGTTGTAAAAAGTATCAACTTTACTTCCTAATCTGTCCTGTTCAAAACGACATTTACATTTTATGATTTTTATACGAAGCATTGCAAAGTTATTTACAACTGAGATGAAAGGATTTTTTTTTTAATTTTGTGCTTTATTAAAACCTGACAAAAAAAAAAAAAAATAAAATGAACCTTTACAACCCCTTTAACTCCTCCTCCTTCCTTCTCCCCTCATTGTATTTTCCAACTGATATTTTTTTTCTTTTATCAATATTTAAGTGTTTCATTTTTGTTTTTGTTTTTTTTAATAACAAACCTGTCATAGCTCCTCTAAGCAGTTGGTTTTGCACAGAGTGGCCCCGATCCTCCTCTTCTGCGGCGCTCCTGGCTCCTCCCCTTTTTGCGTGCCCCCCACGGAGAAGCAATTTTTATGGGGACACTCATGCGGGTGCGCCCCCGAGTCCTGCTGCTGTGTCCATTGACAGACCGCTGGACTTGGTCCCGCCCCCTGGCTCCCGCATCATTGGATTTGACGGCTCCTGCTGCCAATGAGGAGACACCGTCTGGAGCTGCTGTTGCTCTTCCCTGTAACGATCGGGTTTAGGTAAGTAAAAGGGGGGGGGGGGGCTCTGGGGGCTGCTACACTACAGAAGGTATTTCGCCTTAATGCATAGGATGCAAACCTCAAGAGTTTACACCCCCGTAGGGTGGATTAGGGTCATTTTAGGGTTAATAAGGGCTTAAAAAGACAAATCTTAATAAAAAAAAACTATTTTTCATACTTCTCAGATTGCTGTAACTGACATCTGTGTATGGAAGATCATCCCTTTGACCTGCAGAGTAGATAACAGAAGCAACAATGTTACTTTGTATCTTTATTCCATTTCTGAACAATGTTTATAAACAATGTTACTTTGTAGTATCTCTGAAAAATGTTTGTAAATGCTTCCTTTTTATCCTCTTCTAATTTTTTTTTTCCACATGGAATGTACCTCGGAACATGCTAAAAAAAAAAAGACTACTGCATGAAGAGTCAGTTCCCCAACACAGCCTGCAGAGGCACACATCTGGGAGTGTCTGCTGACCGTGCTGGCCCAGCTCCATCCCACACTTCCCCCTACATAGCCTTTTCATGGTGCTGCTGTGGGAGCAGCAAAGGGGTAAAGTATAGGGCAGGGATCTCCAAACTACGGCCCTCTAGGTGTTGCGGAACTCCACGTCCCATGATGCATTGTAAAACTCTGACATTCACAGACATGACTGGGCATGATGGGAATTGTAGTTCCTGAACTGGAGGGCCGTAGTTCCCTGGGATTGCTGACATCACACCCAGGATAGCCCCCCCCCCCCCCCCCAGCAGTAGTTTTAGGGCTTTCTATGGCTACAGGTACAGAATATGCCTAAAATATGATTAGAATGCACTTCTAGTCTTATGGGGGATGGCTGTGAAAAATAATGGTCAGGTGACCGGGGTCTCTAACCATATTTTCACAACCCTTCCTATTCACTCCACAATTGGATAAGCATTTTATAAAAATCTGCACATTGAAAGCAGACTCCTCCCCTTGGCGGGTAATTACCAAACTCCTCCCCCTGGCGGGTAATTACCAAACGACACAAATGGAAAAAATAGAAGTTAAAATGCAGATTTTTTTTTTCTTCTTCTTCTTGTCAAAAAAAAAGATGGAATGAAGCTTAAATCACCTGATGGATCTTCTGCAGATGTGTGAAAAATGTTCTTAGAAGTTGGTTGCATTTTCAGATGGACTTGGATCAGGACCCGGCCCGTGCCAGGATAAGGGTGGCTCCAGAGAAGATGATGTGCACCTTGGTCTCCGTCCCCGAAGGCAACGATATCTCCTCCATCTTTGAATTGGACCCAACCACTCTGAGAGGCGGCGACAGCCTGGTACCGAGGTAAGCGATCGTTCTGTGGGATGTCACCTTCCACCAGACATTGGGGCTTCTCCTCAAACATCAGCCTGGTACCGAGGTAAGCGATCGTTCTGTGGGATGTCACCTTCCACCAGACATTGGGGCTTCTCCTCACAGACAGCCTGGTACCGAGGTAAGCGATCGTTCTGTGGGATGTCACCTTCCACCAGACATTGGGGGTTCTCCTCACAGACAGCCCATAGTACTCCTCAAGAGGCGGCTTCTTCTCGCCTGGTAGACATTGGGATCGAAGAGATGATTTTTGCTTTAAATGCAAGACAGAAAAATTTGTATCGTTTCGGATTCTTTCGTTAACACTTTTTGTTCCATCACAATTGTTATGTTAGAATGATTCACCTTCGGAATTTGTTTTGTATTTTGAGGTTTTCAAATTGATTTGGGTTTTGGAAGACGACTCTATTCATTCTATGCTATTCTTTTATATTCTATTCCCTTCTAGTTTATTCTATACTGATTGTATTCTATTTTGTACTATTATGATTTATTATAGTCTCTTGTTTTGGTCTGTCCCTTTTTTCTTTTTTTCTCTTTGGTTTTATGCAATTTTTTTTTTTTTCTCGGTTTAGCAACTGAAGTAGGAATCCATCTTTCACTTTTTTTACCTTACTGTATCTATTTTTTGCAATATGTTTGCATTTTGAAATTTAAATTTTATATTTGAATTCAGAATTTGTTTCGTAAAGAATTTATTTTGGATTTGTTGACATTTGTTACTAATTAATTGATTCAGAAATTCACGTGCATCCGAATCTCCGCATTTCGATTAGTAAAGAAACAAATCGCACGTGTTTAATCGATCCCCATCTTTTGCACATGTTTTAATCGATCCCCATCTTTTGCACATGTTTTAATCGATTCCCTATCTTTTTGTTCTGTTTCAGAAACTCCTACGTACGATTACGCCATTTGTGTACGAACACGTGGGTGCACAGTACCAACAGCCCCATTGATAAGGATGAGGAAAAGCCGGTCATGTTACGGGTAAGGGCACAACTTTGCCAAAATCTCAAATACTGGGAATTGAAGTCGTTGCTCAGCTGAATAATCAGATTTTTATGACTGACCATTGTCATTCTACCGATCGTCTCCCGTTTTCAGGTGTATATTCAGACGGGGCATTGCGCTCATTTACACAATTTATAGGAACGTTTTATTCCGGTCTCACAACTCCTTTCTTATTTCTGCTTGAAGAGAAAAAGAAAAACCTCAAATGGGATTTTAAGGGCAATTATTGAAAAAAAATATAAAATTTTTAATATCGAATTTGATACAAAAGATTTCAGACTTTCAACAGAGACAATCACATAAATAATAATGATAATATGTTCAGAATTGACAGAGGTAGCAAAAATTCCACTACATAAATGATCATCCATGAGTGAAAGTCCAACGCGTTTCGAAATATACAAATACAATCTTCATCAGGGACAATTTGCCACTTTTGAAATGTAAAATACAGTATAAATACATGGAATATACAAAGAATATCATAACATGGAATTGGTTAGGTGTATATAAAACACCTATCAAAATATTCAGAAAACTTACATGGTAATAATACATTGATTTGAAAAAAAATTCCTCCATACCACCGATCGTCCAAAAACTTGTATTAGCCCTTCAACATACAAGAGAACCCAAAGATGTGAATATCCAACAGGGGTGTCAAAATATGAAAGAACCCTTTTAAACCTTTTTTTTTTTTTTTTTTTTTTTACTTCAATGTATTATTGACATGTAAGTTTTCTGAATATTTTTTTACACACCTAACCAATTCCATGTTATGATATTCTTTGTATATTCCATGTATTTATACTGTATTTTACATTTCAGAAGTGGCAAATTGTCCCTGATGAAGATTGTATTTGTATATTTCGAAACGCGTTGGACTCTCACTCATGGATGATGTTTATGTAGTGGAATTTTTACCATCTCTGTCAATTCTGAACATATTATCATTGTTGTTTATGCGATTGTCTCTGAAAGTCTGGTTTTTAAAAAAAATCTTTTGTATCAATAAATTCGATATTTTATTAAAAATTTCTTATATATTTTTTCAATAATTGCCCTTAAAATCCCATTTTTGAGGTTTTTCTCTTCAAATTTTGAGGGATGATGGCAATTTACAACCTTTGGGAGTCCATTTAATTTCTTATTTCTGCTTTGCCTTGGAATAGATTCACAGTTTGGAAATACTGACCGAATTATTATATAGAATTCTCCTTTTATTGGGTTTTCTATCAACTCCACATTCTAGAAGTTTTACAAACTGTATTCCCGTCATGTTCACATCTGGGGAGGATCGTGCCTCCTGACCTACAGAGCATTGCCCATCATGAATAGGACGATGGATGTATTTTCCCATCTGATAGTGTCTCCAGCTGGCAATCCAAACTTATCCAACTTTACTTTTCTACACCAAACTTCGCTATATTTCCAAAAGTATTGGGACGCCTGCCTTTACACGCACATGAAATTTAATGACACCCCAGTCTTAGTCCGGAGGGTTCAATATTGAGTTGGCCCCTCACCTTTTGCATCTATAACAGCTTCAACTTTTCTTTTCAACTTTTCCACAAAGTTTAGGAGGCTGTCTATGGGAATGTTTGACCATTCTTCCAGAAGTACATTTGTGAGGTCAGGCAGCAACTTGACTGGCCTGCACAGAGTCCTGACCTCAACCCGATAGAACACCTTTCGGATGAATTGGAGCGGAGACTGCGAGCCAGGCCTTCTCGTCCAACATCAGTACCTGACCTCACAAATGTTCTTCTGGAAGAATGGTCAAACATTCCCATAGACACCCTCCTAAACCTTGTGGACGGCCTTCCCAGAAGAGGTGAAGCTGTTATAGATGCAAAGAGCGGAGCCAACTCAATATTGAACCCTCCGGACTAAGACTGGGATGTCAATAAAGTTTGTGTGTGTAAAGGCAGGCGTCCCAATACTTTTGGTGATAGTGTATTTACATTAGGTGGGGAGAAGAGCCACTTAAAGTATAACTAAAGGCAAAACTTGTTTTCTTAGTGTTGGAATAGAGAGGGATTAGAACCCCTGTCAGTTGTTGCTGTCTGTGTCCCCATTAGGGAGATTCATCCTCTAATTGTCCTGTTTATCAAATTTGAAAGTAAAAGAAGAATCCCGAATTTCGGTTGGTCTCCAGAGACGTATTAGAGGGGAATCTTCCATTGGGGACACTAGTTTTGGTGACCCGGGGGGTCCCCAAGGAATTCCCTTTTTCACTTGCAGGGATTTTGTCCCATATCTGATTGTGGAGCCCACGATGATGATGGTGGCCTTTTGCACAATTTCGGTCCTAGCACCCCTGGTGGTGGAGGCGGGGACTGCTCGGTCCCTGGAAGGGAGTAGGGGCCTGGCAGCTGTTTGTAGTGAGCAGAGTCTTGGAAACAGAAGAGTCCGTCCAGTGGTGGTGTGGAGTCCAATCCCAAGCCTTGTTCAGCGGCGGACAGGTGCAGTGGTCAGGTTCTAGGTCAGAGATGTGCAGGGGTCGGGTTCTAGGTCAGAGATGTGCAGGGGTCAGGTTCTAGGTCAGGGATGTGCAGGGGTCGGGTTCTAGGTCAGAGATGTGCAGGGGTCAGGTTCTAGGTCAGAGATGTGCAGGGGTCAGGTTCTAGGTCAGGGATGTGCAGGGGTCGGGTTCTAGGTCAGAGATGTGCGGGGGTCGGGTTCTAGGTCAGAGATGTGCAGGGGTCGGGTTCTAGGTCAGAGATGTGCAGGGGTCAGGTTCTAGGTCAGGGATGTGCAGGGGTCGGGTTCTAGGTCAGAGATGTGCAGGGGTCAGGTTCTAGGTCAGGGATGTGCAGGGGTCGGGTTCTAGGTCAGAGATGTGCGGGGGTCGGGTTCTAGGTCAGAGATGTGCGGGGGTCGGGTTCTAGGTCAGGGATGTGCGGGGGTCGGGTTCTAGGTCAGGGATGTGCGGGGGTCGGGTTCTAGGTCAGGGATGTGCGGGGGTCGGGTTCTAGGTCAGAGATGTGCAGGGGTCGGGTTCTAGGTCAGAGATGTGCAGGGGTCGGGTTCTAGGTCAGAGATGTGCAGGGGTCGGTAACGTGCCGGCAGTGAGGTATCAAGTCTGCGGTGGAGACATAAGTGAGAAATCTCGGCAGGTATCAGACGTAGTCAGGTCCGGGACAAGGTTATCAGACTTTCAGGAATCAGAACTGAAGACAATCCAGCACTGAGGTCCGGCAGACTCTCAGTGTAAATAGACTGCCGGGTGCCACAATCTGTGGATGCGCGTGTACTCGCCCGTGTGCCCCAAGGCTCATCGCCGTGCACATTCCAGTCTTTGCCTGTCTTGTTAGGCTTTCTATCCTCATCTCACACATGTGCATAACAATGAGCACCTGCTGTACAAGATCCCTGACAGATTTCCTCTCACTTCCTGTTTGGCTATGGCACAGGAAGTGAAGGGAAATCTCCCCAATGGGGCACTGATGGTGAAAATAAATCTGACAGGAGTTATAACCCTCTATTTCTCCATCCAAAATGAAAAAAATGGCTTTGGCCCTATGATATGGAGTTGACCCTTTTTTATAACCAAGTTATTTGCTTACTCAGCTTCATAAGAACCACTTCTCACTCTTGAAATCTCTTTACATCCATTGAGGGGAAACAGGAAGTCAGTCCTCCTGTAGGTGGCCATATAACCTGCAGGTTAAGGACTTCCTGTGTCTCTCAGTTGTACGGCCATCTACTGGAGGATTTCCGAGGTCCTCAATGGACTCCAAGAAAAGGTTTTTGTGGTGCGTAAAGAAAAAAAAATCCAATTTTTTTTTTTTTTTTGGTTTCGTTTAAAAAGTACTGCTGACCTTATCAATGGTTTTCCTTTTTGGAGACGCTCTTTCTCACCTTGAAAACGTTACCTTTTTCAAATTCTCTGGTTCTCTTCGCTTTCATTGTGGAAGCCCCTGATCATCCAAATATTTTAAATGCAGGGCTGTGCATCTGAGAAGAGGAAGTCCATGGTGACTAAAGTACTGACCGAGATCTCTTTAGATTTGGAGGAGACCACGTTCATGACCATATCTCTTAAAATGTAATGGCTGTAATGTATGTGTAGCACCCCCCCCCCCCCCCCAACCCGCAGAGGTATGTTGGGAACCCCCCAGAGGCGGGATGGGTTAGCATTTTAGCATTTCACCTCGGGCTGCCTACATAAGTGCTGGTCTATGATGACCTTATGAATAGTTATACCCAAAAGAACAATGTCTTAGATAAATATGACCATGTTGGCAAAGCTCTCTTTGTACGGATTGGTTGTGTTTAGTGATGACCGTTGCCTTCTTCCTGCTTCACTTAGATTGGAACGTCCCCTGTGAAAGAAGACAAGGAAGCATTTGCCATTGTTCCCGTGTCCCCGGCGGAGGTTAGAGATCTGGACTTTGCCAATGATGCCAGTAAGGTTCTCTCTTCCATTGCCGGGAAGTTGGAGAAGGGGACCATTACCCAGAATGAGAGGAGGTAAGGGGCAGGTCATGGATGAATAGCTTGTGGTGGGACTGATCTCACTTTGAAAGAAATCTGTACATCACCAAGGCTGATCATAGACCGAGCAAATTGCTTTCCTGCAACCACAGACCGTGTTGACAGGAGAATCTCTCCCGCCGAGGCATTGTATTCTCCCGGGGCCAGGACCCCCACCCCAGGACCCGTCCTACCTTGTGTCCCAGTGAGTCCATTGGACCCAGGCAGCACTTTCAGA
Source organism: Aquarana catesbeiana (assembly GCF_042186555.1). NCBI lineage: Eukaryota > Metazoa > Chordata > Amphibia > Anura > Ranidae > Aquarana > Aquarana catesbeiana. Next base: position 2,736,854 of record NC_133330.1, on the reverse strand, counting down.
GGGGCAGCAAATTGAATCACGGCCACCTCTCCTATTTACCCAGCAAATTGATGACCATGATTTTTTTTCCAACAGTTGTGTGTCATGACGACAACTGCCCTAATGAGCCGTATAGCCTGCCCCTATTACTGCCCTAGCCTGCCCCTATTACTGCCCTAGCCTGCCCCTATTACTGCCCTAGCCTGCCCCTATTACTGCCCCAGCCTGCCTCCATTACTGCCCCTATTACTACCCTAGCCTGCCCCAACCTGCCCCTATTACTGCCCCAACCTGCCCCTATTACTGCCCTAGCCTGCCCCTATTACTGCCCTAGCCTGCCCCTATTACTGCCCTAGCCTGCCCCTATTACTGCCCCAGCCTGCCTCCATTACTGCCCCTATTACTGCCCCAGCCTGCCTCTATTACTGCCCCTATTACTGCCCCAGCCTGCCTCCATTACTGCCCCAGCCTGCCCCCATTACTGCCCCAGCCTGCCCCCATTACTGCCCCAGCCTGCCCCCATTACTGCCCCAGCCTGCCTCCATTACTGCCCCAGCCTGCCTCCATTACTGCCCCAGCCTGCCTCCATTACTGCCCCTTGGAATTAAACATAATGGTATGTCATGTAATCAAGGTATTGTTACATGTAAATCTGACTTCCTGATTGAAAATTATGTTTTAATTAAATAATGGATGTGGGGGCCTTTTTGGTGGGAGGTTTTTTTTTTGGGGGGGGGGGCAGCATTTCATGCTTGGACCCAGGCAGCTCAATGTCTTGGGCCAGCCCTGACCCATCCCCACCCCCCCATCTGCTCAAGTTCATCGCTCAATCAACTTGGGTACATTCAACCTGCCCATACATGGTTTGTATCGTCTATGGCCGGGTCCAAGGCACCTGGAAATAGTGAATGACAAAATGACAAATCTTCCTTACCACAGGCCATTGTCCAGACGTCTCCGCTTTCTACCATAGTCAGATGTTTGTAAACGGAACCCCCCCCCCCCCCGTCTCATTTTATTCTTGGGTGTGACTCTTGCTCTTCCTTTTTATGATTCAGGGCGGTGACCAAACTCTTGGAGGAGTTGGTTTATTTTGTGACAGCCGGAGTGAATTCTGGGCAGGATGTTCTGGAGGTTCTGGTGAACAAGCCCAACCGCGAGCGCCAGAAACTGATGCGGGAGCAGAATATCCTGAAGCAGGTGAGATTGTGTTCTGTATGGGTGGATCTACTTTTGGGGCGTTGACCTGCTGAGCACCGTTGTCTCCCCCGCAGATCTTCAAGCTGTTGCAGGCCCCGTTTACGGATTGTGGTGATGGTCCAATGCTGAGGCTGGAGGAGCTGGGGGATCAAAGACACGCGCCCTTCAGGCACATCTGCCGGTTGTGCTACCGCGTCCTGCGACACTCCCAACAAGATTACCGCAAGAATCAGGTATTTTTAATGATGACGGAGAAGTGTCCTTGTTGCAGAGGAGCTCTGCTGAGTCCTATTCACATTTAACATGGTGATGAGACATACAGTTATTGCATAGTCAGCCCTGCGAATGTTACACTTCAGTGGCTCCATGAGTTACAAATTTACAAATATTTATATAGAAATCCTTTTATTGGAATGACATGGGAGCTGTAGATAAGATATTACTCACAAATTAACGACGTATATGCAGGCTGTACCCTCCTCCTCCTCCTCCTCCTCCTCCCCCTCGTCTCCTCCTCCCCCTCGTCTCCTCCTCCCCCTCGTCTCCTCCTCCCCCTCGTCTCCTCCTCCCCCTCATCTCCTCCTCCTCCTCCTCCTCATTTTTTGTTGTGTTTTTTCCATTTCCCTTCTTTCTTCGAAAGGTTGACATTGTGCTCCACAAAATTTAATTGTGCCCCCCTTAAAACATGGTCCCTTTTTTATGAGGGTGTTGGCAGAGCTGGGACAAGGGGTGGGCAGGAGGGGAAGCCCCCTCCAGAGCACAGCGATGGGGGGCGCATCCCACTCACCACCAACCACATGCACACACCAGATCAGTGGCAGGCAAGTGAACACTCCATGCCAAGAAGGGGGCAGCGAATGGGCACAGGGCGGTACACCCATTTAATGGCACGCATTAGCAACAGGCGAGGTGGGCATGGTTCTGTATTCTTGCCCTGGGCGGGGGACAAACCTGTCTCCTCCCCCCTTTCAAATGATACAGGGCAATGCACACATGCAGCAGCTGTTTGTCTACAGGGTGATGTGGTATCAGTGCCCCCCTTCCAGCCTTTATATTATACCACCTCTGAATTCAAAGACAACACGTTACATACTTTGGTTGAAAAAAAATAAACCTAGTTCAACCAGTAAAAAGGAAAATAAATCCATAAAACATCCAATATGTTTGAACAGATTAAATAAAAACTTTTGGTCTATCTGTTAGATGATCTTCTCTAAGCAGTCCCTCAGCTAATATGCCAATCACATCCCCCCCGGTATGGAGTTGGCTTCAAATCTCTCTGAAATAGTCCTCAAAGCAGACTTGAAGGCCAAAACCCTTTTTTCATTCTTGGATGGGGTAGGAGGGAATAGTTCTGTCATCTGTGTGCAATTGGGGAGATGTCTTTTCACCCCCTTATTATCTCAGACACAACAAGATATGAGAGGAAATTTCACCAATGTTGGGGAAATTCCATCCTACAGTTATCTCAGCAAACCTCCACCGCTGGAAGATCTTCCACCTATTTCTGTTTCGTTGACCATTTTGAAATTCCCATTGCTGTCAGTTCTGGAGGCAATTGTCACCAGGACAAATATAGTGAATCTCCTCGGCGGGGACACAGACAGCAGCAAAAACCTTGGGAAGTAGAAGGCAGCTGTGGGTGGGGGGTGTTGGATTTCTTCAAACAGATGTTCATTCAGGTCTCGAGCGTTGTAGAGGAAATGATTCTACTTGGGAAGCTCCCCCGGGAGTGGTGGCCAAAGTTTGGTTTGAGTTTGGTACTGGTTTTATATTAAGGAAGGAAAGGAGAACATGTGAAGTCCAAGTTCAATTTTACACAGTTGTGTACCATAAAAAATGGTGTTTCAGGGGTTCAAATGGTCCCCCCCCTCAACAGGGCTTGGTACTGGTAAAGTCAGGATCTGCAGTGATCCTACAGATTATCCCTCAGGGTCCATCAAATTGTATCGAATGGGGGCTGCAAATTACTTGTATACAGTGTAACCTGTGATTATGAGCATAATCCCTTCCAGGAGAATGCCTGTAATCCAAAGCACTCGCATATCAAAGCGAGTTTCCCCATAGAAGTCAATGGAAATGAAGAGAATTCATTCCGCATTGACTTCAATTACATGCAATACCGCATGTGGCCAGAGGTGGGGGCGGGGGCGCCGGAGAGCCTCGGAAATACTCTGGGACAGCTCGGCGGGACTTGGAAACAAGCAGGAACCGAGTATTTTCGGGTTTTCGAGTATTTCCAAACGGCTCTGAACCGTTCTGAGTGTCCCCGGTGCCCCGCACCTCTGGCCAAATGCGGTACTGCACACCCCATTAGCTTGAATTCTGCTCATTTGGTGAGACAACACTCGCAATCCGAGTCAGAATTTAAAAAAAAAAAGTTGCTTGTTAATTGCGTTACCCGTAAACCAAGGTTCCAGTGTAACTCCTTAAACAATAGTAAAAAGTGTCCCCCCCCCCCCCCCCCCCCCCCCGACGACATCCTTTGCCGATAAAGGGCGTTGTACATTTTATAGCTGCTTTGGTTATTTTACGTCTTATCAGTTTGACTTGTTACTGCAGAAATTGAAGTATTCTGTGTAACGCGTCCTTCTGTCTGCCCAGGAATACATCGCCAAACAATTTGGCTTCATGCAGAAGCAGATCGGATACGATGTTCTGGCGGAAGACACGATCACCGCTCTTTTGCACAATAACCGGAAGCTGCTGGAGAAGCACATCACAGCTGCCGAGATCGACACCTTCGTCAGCCTGGTGAGGAAGAACCGGGAGCCCAGGTGAGACGGAGGGCTGAGTGGGTGGAAGGTGAAGTGCGTTGTGCTTCCTCCTTTCAGGAAAATGAACTGAGAATACTCAACAATGTAACCTAAAACTACGCAAACCATTTTGCTGGAATGTATGAAGTCACATAGAACCCCTAAAATAATTGGCGGTCATGGAGGAAATGCAAAGCCCGGCTGCTGATCACTTGACCAAAGGTCTAGGTCTTCAGCCTCATAATTTCTGCTGAAACAAAACAAAACATTGGGTACTAGGACTTTCCTAAACCCCGTCTCTGCAAATAACACTGACTGAGGGAGCATGGGAGAAGTGGGGAGGGGTCTAGCTAGGACTCCACTAACCAGCACTAAACAGGAGGGGAGAGACCAATCACATAGTGCACAAGTTGTAGTGGCCCAAAGCCACATCTCCATGTCGGCATACTACTGAAGTGGCACAGGACGGGATTGATGTGGCCCTTCAATAGAACCCTACACCAAAAAAAAATGCCGTGGGGTCCCCCCCTCCCCCACCAAGATCCATACCTGACCCTTATCCAGTCATGCAGGCCAGGAAAGGGTGGGGGGGGGCGGTCAAGTGTCCACCCCCTTCCCCCCAAAGTATACCATTCCACATGCCCTCAATTGAATGTGTTTGTTTTTTTAATAAAGAACTTGTCAAAAACAATTTTTGTTTTTATGTACTCTTGACTTCATTTGGTGAAAGGAGTAGGGGTACTATGTGCCCCATACTCACATTGGAGTGCGGGATCTAGAGGCCTGCCTTGATAAAGAGGCTTACAGATTCCGATAAGCACCCCTCGATATGTCTCAATGTTGATGACAAGGGTCTCTTCCCTACCCTGGCCCTGTGGTCGGAATCTGGAAGCCCCCTTTTTAAAGGCGGGCCCCCACATCCCGTCGTCCTGCAATGTGAATGAGTATGGGGTACATAGCACCCCTACTCCTTTCACCAAAAAAAGTCAAGAGTACATAGAAACACAAATACAGTTTTTGACAAGTTCTTAAAAAATAAACGCGTCCCCCGATATAAATTCCGTGTCTATCACGATGAATTCTGACCCGCATGAGAAAAAAAACTCGCCTCCTGCCAAACCCAACTGGTCCTGACGGGAGACACTTGCCGAATGACAGGTAAACGTGGGGGCGGGGTCACTTGGTGACCCCGCCCCCATGGTTATTCCCTTTGTTGGGGTGTACAAGATGAGGATGAATTGTCTATATAGGGACCTTGGGTAAACTTGATCTGAGTATGAATGTACAGGTATGTCCTTCACAAGCTGTTCAGATGCCTTCAGAAAAGAATTTGGCCTCCTTTATGGTTTTGGAGAAGACATCTGTGTATGATGGGATTGGCTGATCTGTCCTTTTCTGTTCTGTAAGGTTCCTGGATTACCTCTCCGATCTCTGCGTGTCTATGAACAAATCCATCCCTGTCACACAGGAGTTGATATGCAAAGCCGTTCTGAATGCTGCCAATGCCGATATCCTCATCGAGACAAAGTAAGGAACGACTCAACTGCTAAAGGTTTCTCCAGACCTAGATGGTGTTTACTGGCAAGTTAGAATAGTTTTGGGTCACTTTTCCTTTTCTTCAGGCTGGTTCTGTCACGTTTTGAATTTGAGGGAGTGAACAGCAGCGAGAGCCCTCTGGAGAACGGAGAGGACGAGGAGGAAGTTTGGCTTTTTTGGAGAGATGCCAATAAGGAAACGAGAAGTAAAAGTATTCGAGAGTTGGCTCAGGATGCCAAGGAAGGACAGAAGGAGGACCAGGATGTTCTAAGTTATTACAGGTATTGGGTGGACCGGCGGGTTTGTGACTTCTGCTCCAGGGTGGCGTATCATATATTTCCACTTATCCTTTCTTGTTCAGGTACCAACTAAACCTCTTTGCCCGTATGTGCCTGGACCGGCAGTACTTGGCCATTAATGAAATTTCCGGCCAGCTAGATGTGGATCTTATCCTGCGCTGTATGTCTGATGAGAATCTGCCATTCGATCTGCGAGCGTCATTCTGCCGGTTGATGCTGCATATGCATGTGGACCGAGACCCCCAGGAACAGGTGACCCCTGTGAAATACGCCCGCCTCTGGTCAGAGATACCTTCAGAAATCGCCATAGATGAGTAAGTCAATGGTCAGAGATGTCCCTTCATCCTCCCTTATTGCCACCAGTTTCTTTCACATGCAGAACTTCTTCATTGCAAACATTTACACTAAAATGTGTTACTTTGTGTATTCTATTAATCTTTGAACTGTCCAGGAATAGAAGCTGCTGTTTTCGCTAAAGGGATCTTTCCAAGGAAGCCTATTTTATTATTTTGTTACCGCACACAACCCCGGTGTGCGCTGTAATCTCCGCTCATTCTATTCATTGCTTTAACCCTCTACATACTCTTGCCCAAAGTTGTATGTAAACCCTAAATCTTTTCCCTATTTTAATAATAAATGAGTACAATGGCCTCTTCCCCACAACCCTGGCCCGGTGGTCGTGGAGGCCTGTGGGCAGGGGCTTACCAGGTTCTGGAAGCCCCTTTAAAAAAAAAATAAACGGGGGGACCCCCAGATACAGCCTTCCTTCCCTTATGTGAATGCAGCAGGGGTACATAGTATCCCTACTTGTTCAGGAAAAAAAAAATAACATAGAAGTAAACCCTTTTGAGAAATCCTTTGTTTAAAAAAATAAATAAAATCCCCAAAAAGTCCCCTGTAAATTAATTGTCAATCATACCTGCTGAGTTGCTGAAAATCTGGTGGACCTGTCGCACACAACCGATCCTGACAACACGCCTGCTGAAGAATAGATCCTCGAGCAGCTATAAATTAAAGAGGCGGAGATAATGGCGCCATCATTCACCAAATACAGCCAGTGACCATATTTGGGCAGTGATGTCAATGCTATCCCCGCCCCTTTCCATACATGTCAACGGGATTCACAGCCATGTAAGCCAATGCGAGGGTGGTGGTTGCTAGGGATGCAGCGGGTGCCAGCACCCGCTGATTCCTTAGAAACCATTGACAATGGCGGGGCGGTCCCTGACAAAGCATGGAGTAGGACGCACTTGCACAGAGCTCCGAGCATTATTTCCTGGATTCTAGACAATCCTTTGACCCTCAGACATCCTACCTGGGAAAGTTCCCCGATCCTGCCTCATCATGTCAACGTTGAAAGCACAGAAAGCCGCCGCTGCTGAACTTAAGCAGTATTGCAGATAAGACAACAACACTAGCTATCGCTGTTGCGGTCAGTTGTGAGGGATTCCTCTAACATGTTCATTTGGTTGTCCTTTATTTGTGAAAAAGTAATTCCCTTGAGGAACGTATTCATTTGTGTCTAATCAGAAATGGAGGATGTGCACAAGCCTGCAAAAAATTCTCTAAATCTTAGGAGGACACCTCGGGCGGATCTGTAATCTGCTCTCCCCTAGGGCCCCGCAATGAAATGACCACTGGTGGTCTGTCTTCACTGTGAACTAAATATGCAAGTCATTTGGGAAATGAGTATGATGGTGATAGTGGAATACTCACCCCTAACTTGCTAGCCCTATATAACCACTTATTTGAGACATCCACACTCCCTCCCTCTGAGAGGAGCGCTCATAGTCCTTATACCCAAACCAGGGAAAGACCCAGGGAAAGACCCAGGCTACCCTGAATCCTACCGCCCAATTTCTATGCTGCAGGTCGATATTAAAATACCTGCCAAAGTACTTGCCCTCCGCCTCAATCCGATCATCACGAGTCTGATACACGCGGACCAAGCAGGCTTTATGCCAGGTCACAACACCTCCTCTAACTTGAGGAAGCTATATATTAATCTGCAAGCCATACATGAGAATATTGGATCACGAGTGGCGGTAACCCCAGACCAGTGATGGAGAACCTTGGCACCCCAGATGTTTTTGAACTACATTTCCCATGATGCTCCACTACACTGCAGAGTGCCAGAGCATCATGGACAATGTATTTCCAAAACATCTGAGGTGCCAAGGTTCGCCATCACTGCCCCAGACACCAAAAAAGCATTTGATCCAGTGGAGATACGTTTTTGAAATGCCTCGAGAGTTATGGACTTGGGCCTAAATTCATCGAATGGATCAAATTACTATATCAAGACCCAACTGCCAAAGTGGTAGTCAATGGCTGGCGCTCGGTGTTTACCCTCACTAGATGAACGAGACGAGGCTGCCCGTTACCCCCACTGTTATACGCCCGAGCAGCAGAGCCCCTCGCCATCTCTATCTAAGAAAACCCAGAGATCCCATTAGACCCAGAGATCCCATTAGACCCAGAGATCCCATTAGACCCAGAGATCCCATTAGACCCAGAGATCCCATTAGACCCAGAGATCCCATTAGACCCAGAGATCCCATTAGACCCAGAGATCCCATTAGACCCAGAGATCCCATTAGACCCAGAGATCCCATTAGACCCAGAGATCCCATTAGACCCAGAGATCCCATTAGACCCAGAGATCCCATTAGACCCAGAGATCCCATTAGACCCAGAGATCCCATTAGACCCAGAGATCCCATTAGACCCAGAGATCCCATTAAACCCAGAGATCCCATTAAACCCAGAGATCCCATTAAACCCTGAGATCCATGGATTAAGCCTTGGAAACTTAACAGAGAAAATCGGCATGTATGCAGATGACACGCTGTTATACTTGGCTGACTCGGGTCCCTCCCTACAAACCGCACTACAGACGATGGAGTGGTTTGGGTCGTTCTCTGGTCTTAAGATTATTTGGGAAAAATCCCAAATCCTCCCCATTGATAGTTTTCCGCCATCCAGGATACAAGCCCAACTCCCTCTAACAGCGAGCAAGCCATATTAAATATTTAGGTATACATACGTCTCGATCCCCGGCCGATTTACATATCTCTCAACACACAGAGCCCCTCTTTGCCCTTGTCGATTCTAACATACAAACTTGGACCCGCCCACCCCTGGGAGTATGGGAGCGTATTAACCTTATAAAAATGGTTTTACCTAAAATACTATACATCTTATGGCATACCCCGATTTATGTACCCCTAAAATACTTTAAATCCCTGGAGGCTCTCCTCAAGTCTTTTGGGGACACAATAGACACAAACTGGCATGGCAGACACTTAAGAATCCCAGTGATCTAGGGGGCACTGCCCTTCCAGACTTTAATCTCTATTACATTGCCTCCCAGCTATCTCAACTGTATCACATTGACAAAACAGATAGGGATAGGTTCAATATTCTTTCTTTCTCGAACATCACGGGACACAGAGCCACAGTAATTACTGATGGGTTATATAGGTATCACTGGTGATTGGACACTGGCACACCCTATCAGGAAGTTCAACCCCCTATATAATCCCTCCCCCTTGCAGGGATACCTCAGTTTTTACGCCAGTGTCTTAGGTGATGGATGTGTAAAGATGTCCTGTGCTGAGCTCCAAAGGGAATATCCTAAGATCCTATACTGGGGCAAACCAGGCGAACCGGATCCATTCAAAGTGTCTTTTCATGGCCGAATTGAATGGTACCCGGGCCTCGTGTCCGAAGAAACTAGTTTTTACCCGTAATGCTTCTCTTTTTAGAGAGCTGGACCCCGCAGATCAGAAAATGGCTTTAAACTTCCTAATTTCTGGCGAGGTGCTTTACGGTCCCAGAACTGTTGGATCCCCCTACTGATGGGGGCCCCAGTCTGACGGTTTTTTCAAACGGAGCCCACCGTGAGAGGTGAAGATTGGGTCTGTGTAAACAGCACCCTGCGGCTGGATAAGGTAAGAGGAGATTCCACAGAATTTTTGAGTTCTAGTGGCTTTTCTCCTTTAAGGTAAATGCATGCTATGCCTATTGTGACCACGGGGGGCTGCCAAGAGCACAAACCTACACATGCTGACTCTGTCTCAGGTGTTGTAATCGCTGTTTATGTCCCAGCGTCTCAAGCAGGCTGCAAACAGGTAAGGTGGAAAGGGGGATTTCTCATGTTTGAATGTTCCCCCCCAGGCTAGAGAGGGGCCACAGGGGTCTAGAAAGTGGTTATACCACCCGGGCTCTGCGGCCTAATGGCCACCATCTCTCAAGATAGCCGTTCAGGCAGATCTTGTTACCAGCCTCCCTAATCCCCCCCCCCCCCCATCCCCAGCCTTTCTCCGGAAGCATGACAGGAGAGTCGGCAGCGCGGGAAGCGCTCGTTTTTTTTTTCAAAACCCGAGGGGGGGGGGCGGTAGAGGAGGGGGCGGGATGTCAGCACAGAGTGCTTAGACTCCCACTCAGACCAGCTGCAGGCTATTAAAGGCACTCTGTACAGGTGCACTCAGCCTTCTGAGAGACACAGAACTGACGGTCGCATGTAAGGTGGGACACAGGCATTCTCCTAGGCAGCATTTACTGAAGTAACACCAGACTGAGCATTGGGTAGCAAGGCTTTTAGCCAGACTACATCGATCAGCGGGCAGTGTTCATTTGTATACCTCACACCTTGTTGCTTTGCACTATGGGTAGAAGAGGTTCAAGCACCCCAGGAACCAGAGACACTAGGGGATCTCGTTCAGGTTCTGAGGGCCCCCTGTCGGCAGCATCCTCCCCCCCTAAAGATGGGCCAGGGACGGCTAGCCAGGGAGAGCCATCGGGGTCAGGGGCTACACCTGCTTCTGGCACTTCAGCCCCTGTATATATTACACAAGAGGTTTTTTCCTCAACCATTAATGGTCTAGAGGAAAGATTAATGGCCGTGATTACGTCTTCACTCAGTGGAAGAAAACGCACTAGGCTTTCCTCTGTTCCCCAAGACCCTCAGACAGAGGAGCTCTGGGATAAAGGAGATGAATCCCTTTCAGAGGATCGGGATGGGATGGATGATTCCTCTTCGGGGAAATCAGGTGGAGAGGGACCCTCTGCGACTTCCCAAGAGGAGAAAGTCTTAGTGCAGATCCTCACTGGATTGGTCCGCTCCACATTTAAGTTGCCCATACCTGAAACTGCTAAAGAATCCTCTTCTGCTTTGGGGTCACTGAAACCTTTCCAAGCAGCACATGCTTTTCCTGTTCATACTTTACTTGAAAAGCTTATTTATTCTGAGTGGGTTCACCCAGACAAACGTTTTTTTCCGCCGAGAAAGTTTTCAACACTTTATCCGATGGAAGAAAAGTTTATTAAAATGTGGGGAATACCGGCTATTGATGCCGCCATTTCCTCCGTAAATAATAGTCTGACTTGTCCTGTAGACAATGCTCAGATGCTCAGGGATCCTGTAGATAAAAGGATGGAATCCCTATTGAAGGATGTTTTCTCCTTAGCAGGATCAGTGGCCCAACCTGCAGTAGCAGCGATTGGAGTCTGTCAATACTTAAGAGACCATGTTAAGCAGGTCATCAAAGTATTACCTGAACAGCAGGCCCAGGGGTTTGCTAACCTTCCAGCGGCCTTATGCTTTGTGGTTGACGCCATTAGAGATTCTATCGTGCAAACCTCCCGTCTTTCACTGGGGTTGGTGCATATACGTAGAATCCTATGGTTGAAAAATTGGTCAGCCGAAGCACCATGTAAGAAGCTACTGGCTGGGTTTCCATTTCGTGGTGCAAGGTTGTTTGGAGAGGACTTGGATAACTATATCAAGAGAATCTCTTGTGGGAAAAGCACTCTCTTACCTGTCAAGAAGAAGAGTAAGCGTCCCTCTTTCAAACGGACTCTTTCCCCAGCGCCGGGGGCTTCAGCCTCCAGGCAGTCTCGACGGCTGCCTCCATCGGGGTCCAGAGACGAGAGTCAACCCCAGGGACAAAAGAAGTCCTGGGGAAAGAAGCCTACTAGGCAAAACACTAAGACCTCTGCATGAGGGGGCGCCCCCGCTCACTCGAGTGGGGGGAAGACTGCGACAGTTCTCAGAGCTCTGGCACGAGGACTTCCAGGACAGATGGGTAATCTTCACGGTAACCTTAGGGTACAAGCTGGAGTTTCAGGAATTCCCCTCTCCTCGGTTCCTCAGATCAAATGTTCCCAGAGACCCAGAGAAGAAGCAGTCACTCCTTCTAGCGTTAGAGCAACTTTTGTCGCAGGAGGTCATTATGATAGTTCCCGCAAAGGACCAGGGATTGGGCTTCTATTCCAACCTTTTTACGGTCCAAAAGCCAAATGGGGATGTCAGGTCCATTCTGGACTTAAGGGATCTGAACCGATTCCTAAGGATTCAATCCTTCCGCATGGAATCAATTCGAACAGTAGTTCCCACCCTGCAGGGAGGAGAATTTCTGGCATCAATAGACATCAGAGATGCATATCTGCATATGCCCATTTTTCCTGCTCATCAGAAGTTTCTGCGCTTCGAGGTAGGAGGGCGCCATTTCCAGTTTGTGGCTCTGCCTTTCGGGATAGCCACTGCACCTCGAGTGTTCACAAAGATCTTGGCTCCTCCTCTGGCCAGATTAAGGGCTCAGGGTATAGCTGTCATAGCATACCTAGACGACCTGCTCTTGATAGACCGGTCGGTAGCCTCTTTGAATGGAAACTTGAGGACCACGGTCAGGTATCTAGAACACCTGGGTTGGATCCTCAACTTGGAAAAGTCTTTCCTAAAACCAGTAAGAAGACTGGAGTATTTAGGTCTGATTATAGATACAAGCCAGGAGAAAATATTTCTACCCCAGGCAAAGATCACTGCTTTGAGAGAGCTGATTCTGACAGTAAGGACCAAGAAGGGTCCCTCAGTCCGCCTTTGTATGAGGCTACTAGGGAAGATGGTGTCTTCATTCGAAGCAGTTCCCTATGCTCAGTTTCACTCAAGAATGCTGCAACACAGTATTCTGTCGACCTGGAACAAGAAGGTTCAGGCATTAGACTTTCCGATGCACCTGTCGCATGCGGTGCGTCAGAGCCTCAATTGGTGGCTCATACCCGAAAACCTGCAGAAGGGGAAATCCTTTCTACCGGTTACCTGGACAGTGGTAACAACAGATGCCAGTCTGTCAGGTTGGGGAGCAGTTCTGGAACAGGCTGCGGTCCTGGCAGATGAGGAATGGAGCAAAGCTTTAGATGCCATCAAAATTGTCTCCCTCCTAAACTCTCGGACAGACCATCTAAGATCTATATCCTCCATTCTAGATATGGGAGGGGGCAGTCCACCAACTGTCTATTGTGTCAGCAGGAAACGGGTACATTTTTTCACTTGATTTGGACATGCCGTTTATTACAGGCGTTTTGGAAACAAATTGTAGATTTCCTTCATGACGAGATAGGATCACCACTTACCATGGACCCGAAACAATGTCTGTTGGGAATATTCCCCGACCCCGAAATTGATAAGTTTACGAAAATATTCTTACATGAAACATTATTCTCAGCCAGGAAATTCATTACAAGACAATGGGGGAGATCACAGCCACCTAACTTTTCTGAATGGAAAGCAGATGTAAAGAACGTCCTCCCCTACTAAAAATTCTTATATATAAACCGGGGATGCCCAACCCAAGTACAAATACAATTTGGGATCGTTGGCTACAAGATTCTGAAACATGTACAAAAATATCATAATGACCCCCCCCCCAAAAAAAAACGGGTCCCTCAGTGTTTGTAGTAACCACATGTCTTTATTACTATGAAAGTCCCACCACTTGAACCCTGACAGATATGTCCCTATACAGATTATGACTTCAACTGGACTTCACCAACTATCTGTGATAGAACTCTGTTACATGAAAAAAAAAAAAAAAAAAGATGTATTAACCTGGGAATGCTCCCATACCAATTCTATATGTCAATTGTTCAATAAAAACCTTTTGTTAAAAAAAAAAAAAATTGACATTGGGAAGCTGAGGCGTGTATATACGTCAATGTGTATATAATATACTTTTTCAATGTTTCAGTATGTTTGGCATCATGCCTTACTGTATATAGTTTTCTATATACGTGTGTGTGTGTGTATGTGTGTATATATATATATATATATATATATATATATATATATATATATATATATAATATGTAAATCCTAGCAATGAACTTCTCTTATTTGCTCCCCTCTTGGTTGTTGAATATCCAAAGAACTTTATCTGTCAAATGTTTTTTTTTTGCTCTGTGGAAGTTGAAGGAAATGTAAAAGACGTGTGATGTAGATTTTACATTATTTGACCTTTTGGTACTTCTCTGGTCTTCCCCTCACAGCTATGACAGCAGTGGGACATCGAGGGACGATATAAAGGAGAGATTCGCACAGACGATGGAATTTGTGGAAGAATATTTGAGAGATGTGGTTGGGCAGAGATTTCCGTTCTCCGATAAAGAGAAGAACAAGCTGACGTTTGAGGTGATGTAACTTTTACTTGAAGATGCCGGACTACTTCCTTGGCTGGTATCACAAATGGGGACGGGTCCTTTGTACCTACAGACTGACTTTGTACCTCACGAACAAAACAAAGGTAATGCAGCCCTTTTCCTTTCTCTTAGCCCTTGTTCACATTGAAGCAACTTATGCGATTTGACAGGTCAAATCGCATGACAAGTCTCACCCTATTGCCGGCCATCGCACTCTTCAAATCGTTGCTGGCGATTTCGGGCGTGACTTGCATAGACATCTGTGCACGAAGCAGCAGTCAATGTAAATCGGGGCTCACAGAGGAATCTCCATATCCACAGCTCTCTCAGGGTTTGGCTTTCTGAGTCCCAGGCCAAGAGCGTAAGTTTCATCAATGTGAACAAGGGGTAAGAGAAAGGAAAGGGGTTGCATTACCTTTGTTTTGTTCGTGAGCGAGGGAAGCCCTTCACCTGTGAGGACAACACCTCTCCACAAACAGTCCAACTTTAATTAGAATAGAATTATCTAAACTACAATTGTTAAAAGAGCAGAGAATGATCTGAGAGCTGTCCCGCTTCGGATAATAGGAGGATGATACCGGCAAGGATTTTCACGTTTTTTGATTAACATACACGCTAAAGATCGAGCTCTGATCTGGTAAGAGTCTTATTAAGAGGGGGTTCTCTTGTACACCCCCCCCCCCTCTTTATTTGAGCATGTGTGATGTGGAACTCGCTTGGGTGACAGCAACTATCTCTGAGGATCTTTCTTCATCAGATTGATTTTTAAAGGACTTGGCGCTTCTCTATATAATCATTGTTTTTTATTACATGAGTGTACGGACTTGATTGAATGTATATATAGTTTAGATTGTTCATGGCTTATGATCTATTTTTATAAGCGCTGCCGGAGTCTATTAGACTCTTTTTTATTATTATTATTATTTATTAGTGCTATTTCTTCTGTTTAGGAATACATTTTTTAGGTAGCAGCTGTTGCCATTAATCTTGGTTACTTGTATCAATCTGTTCCAGATTATTTATGACTCCTAAGCACTTGTTTTAAGTGTGACAATAGAACTCGTCTCATTTGTTTTCTCTCCTTTGCTAATGTTCTAGTAAAGGCAGCGCCCAAATTCTCCATCTGTGTGCACAGAGAAAAAGTTGTTTGGGGCGTACAGTAAAGGTGGTTGAAAGTCCTGCATTTGTATAGAGGTGGCCTCAAGAGGCAATTCCCCCCCCCCCCCACAAAATAGAATTTAAAATGAAGACACTGTATCTTTCATTATGCCATTTAGATTGTTAGCTCTTATGTATTCCAGCAGCAGCAGTACAGAAAAATGACATGTTTTGGTGCTACAAAGTTTACAACTATCCAGTCTTCATATTATGGAGAATTGCAGTGGATAAAATATGGCGAGAGGGGGGTGGGGGTGGGGGTGTGTGTGTGGGGGGGGGGGGGGGAGATAGGGAGAGGAATACCATCGTAATCATCATCTTCCCTTCTTTCTGCAGGTGGTGAACTTGGCTCGCAATCTCATCTACTTCGGCTTTTACAATTTCAGCGACCTTCTCCGTCTGACGAAGATCCTTCTGGCCATCCTGGACTGTGTGCACCTGGCTACTAATTTCCCCACCAACAAAATGGGCAAAGATGGTGAAAAGCAAGGTAGGTAGATTGGGGGGGGGGGGGGCACCCTGAATACTTATCCCTGTGATTCTGTAATTGGATTGCTGTGATTTTATATTTGTCTACATAAAATACGGCATTCAGAGATGAAGTGCACATTGTAGTTGTAGGAAACCAATTGGGCATATTTATTTTCGGAGCCAGTTTCTAGAGCCACCTATGGAGGATTTCGGAATAGTGTGCCGAATCTTCATACAGAATAATCCTCTCTTCTGGTAGGTGGGAGTAACGTTATGCGCTCCATCCATGGAGTTGGAGAACTTATGACTCAGGTGGTACTACGCGGTGGGGGGTTCCTTCCACTCACCCCCATGGCAGCCCCAGAAGGAGCCATTAAACCTCAGAGAGAGCCGGAGAAGGAGGACATCCTGGTCATGGACACCAAGCTGAAGATCATTGAGATTTTGCAGGTAAGTGTCACCAGACGTCGGTTATGTCTTTATAATCTGGTCGTGTTTTGTGCCGACTCGTAGCTTAATGGGGGAAAAGAATACAATTATAAAGGCAAATAAGACCAGTGGTATAAATAAGCTCTAATATTCTCTCCCTAACGTATCGCTCGGGGGAGGATGTAACCGTTTAACATGGACCCGAACCCCAAAAAATGAAGATTTGTTTTCTTTTCAGCCTCTGAGACTGGGAGAGGAAGGAGCAGTCAACAAGGGTTTCTCCACCAACTACTAAGTCATGTTTTGCTTGGGGATCAAATACTTATTTTACTCACTGAACTCCATTTATAACATTTGTATTGTGTTATTTCTGGATTTTTGGTTGATATTCTGTCTCTATCATATAAAATACACCTATGATAAAAATTATAGACCCTTCATTTCTATGTAAGTGGGCAAAACTTACACAATCTGCAGGGGAGACGATCGTTATTTTCCACCCACTGTAGCTGTTTGCTGAAATCCCCTGCGCTGAGCACTTTCCATGTATTTATATGAAGAGGCGGTGCTCCCATTTAGTGGGATTTGGGCGTTTGGGGCTGTTAGATTAGAAATCTAAAGATCTCATTTGTGTCCTGACTATTCAGACACTTCCATTGGATATTGTAATTCTTGTGCCTCCTAAGATTGGTAATTGGCGTTCGTCTCAATTTCTGAGCCTTTGTTACCGGGCAGATTCCCAGAGGTGAACACCGGAGTGTGCGTCTCCTGAACGCTCCAGTAATGGGCACGTTCTCTGTTACTTCTTCTTCTTCCTTTTCTCATATTTTCTAGTTCATTCTGAATGTTCGCCTGGATTATCGCATCTCCTGCCTCCTCTGCATCTTCAAGAATGAGTTTGATGAGAGCAATGCTCAGTCCACAGACGGGTCGGACACGGTGACCGTGGTGCCAGGTGAGAGCATGCGCTGGGGAGAGCCGCCGTACTCCTTAAAAATTTGCATTTATTTATTTTTTTTGGAGTCTGCAGACTATTCCGCCAGCCCCGAGGTACAGGCCTTCAGTTACAGGATTAGAGGAGGTGTTTATAGACTACAGGTGCAATTATGTCGTACTTTTGCTCCATTGAGATCTACGAGTCCCTCCGATGTGGTGGTGGATGGGACTTGTAGTTTTCTTTACTCAGATCCTGTGAATGAACTACGTGGCTGTGCAGACGCTCCAATTTGAGAATGCTCAGGGTGCTCCCAGATTCAGTAAGAGTTGGGGGGGGGGGGGGGGGGGGACTACAAGGCCCTCAATATAGGTATAGTATAGATCAGGGATATGCAATTAGTGGACCTCCAGCTGTTGCAAAACCCCAAGTCCCATCATACCTCTGCCTCTGGCTGTCATGCTTGTGGCTGTCAGTCTTGCTATGCCTCATGGGACTTGTAGTTCTGCAACAGCTGGAGGTCCGCTAATTGCATATCCCCGTTATAGACCATCGCAAACAAGATTTCCCGGCACACCTACCAGCCAGCCTGCAAAATGACCACATTGCCCTGTCTTACAGTTTGCTTTAAAAAAAAAAAAAAATAAGGTTTTGTTTGCACACATTTGCAAATACATGAGTGAGCCGCACTGCCCACATCAAGGGACCTCTGTCTGTATACACTGCGGTCATAACACAAAAATTTCCAGAGCCTCCGTAGTAGGAGCACATGTGTCGCCCTTTCATGCGCACCGTGCTGCAAAGACCAGTCATAGGTTGGGATGATTACCGTTTTTTTTATACAGTTGGTTGAGTTGGGTGCGGGGACGCTCGGAATGCCATTGTGCCATTGCTGGGCGTCACATGCGTCCTTGTGCCTTTTTATAAAGGGGTGAGCTCCCTCCAGGCATACCCGCCCTCTACTTATCCATTGATATATACGTGCTCTTACTGTGGAGGCTCTGGAAGTTTTAGACGGCAGTGTATACAGAGGTCCCTGGATGTGGGCACTGCGTCTTACGCATGTATTCACAAATGTGTGCAAACAAAACCCTCTGCGTTTAACGCAAACTGTTAGACCGGACAATTTGGTTGTTTTGCAGGCTGGCTGGGAAATATTTTGTTTGCAATGAGCGTCGCCCTTTCATGCGCACCTTACTGCAAAGGCCCGTTATAGGTTGAGGTGGCTGCCATTTTTTTGTATAATACAGACCAAGGTCAGAAAGGTGGACTTGACCTTTAAAAACATTTAGCAATGAAGACCTAAGAAAATCTGGCCGAAAGCACACACCATAATGTTCCGTCAGCTTCTAGGACATTCTACATCTAAAAGTTTTTATCAGTTTTGGATGGAGTAGGTTGGAACCCGGTATTTTTTTTTTTTTTGTCCTGTTGATGAGATTTGTCATGACTTCCTGTTGGGTTTTCAGGACAGGATGTTGAGGGGAATCATCGTCTTGGAAGGTTTCCCCTCTTCCTGTGTCGGTGACAACTGTAAAATGTTGGATTTCTCATTCCTCCGTCACTTTCTCTACTTTTTTCATCTCTCTAACCTTCATACGACTTTAATGGAACACAATGATTGCATTAAATACAAAAATGATCTTAATTTTTTTTCTTTTAGGTGCCCTGGATTTCGAGCACATCGAGGAGCAGGCGGAAGGCATCTTTGGCGGAAGGTAAGGACCGTCTTGTGATCTTCATCTTCATCTTCATCATCTTCATCATCTTCTTCTTCATCTTCATCTTCATCTTCATCTTCATCATCTTCATCATCATCTTCTTCTTCTTCTTCATCTTTTACCAAGAATAAAGCTCCTAGTCTTCTGAAGTTTTCTATTTGATTTGTTTCCATAATAATGTTACAGTGTAATACTTATATGATGGTGGCATCAGCTATATAAAATTAGAATCTGAGCTCCGCATCCAGAGCCATTGGATGGAGATTTAAAGGAGAAGTACGGGGAAAGCTTGTTTGGCTGTACTCTTCCTATAGATCACAGGGGTGCAGTTTGTTCTGCACTCCTGTGACCCATTTTCAGTCTAGGGAAGATTGTGACCGTATTGTCGGCATCTGCCCACATGTCTGGACCAGCACCAGGCTCTCAGCGAGCCACTGAGAGCCTGATCCGGCCACCCCCTCCACAGCCCAGCACTCCAGTGAGAGCAGAGAGGTGGTGACTGACAGTCGGCAGCTCTCTGCTCAGGGAGCTCTGAAATCCGAGCGATCGCCAGTGTTCGATCGCTCGGTTCTCAGCGTTGGAGCCGGGGAGGGGGGACAGATGCAGCATCCACCTAGGCAAGTATGATTCTTAAAAAATAAAAATAAAGATAAATCCCATACTTCTCTTGAGAATTCCTGGTTTCCTGGCTCAGTGAATAATTTGTTGGGACCAGTTTGGACCAAATGAATGAATTCCATTCCGGAACGGATTGGCAGCTGCTGTAGTTTATTGTAGTAGTTGTGTTCTGTACAGGAAGCAGCGCTTTGTGCCGGCAGCAGTACCCGGCGCCGTCCTAGTTATGTAGAGTCAGCTGTCCCTCATCTCCACCATTTAGGAGAAGCCTTGTATTTTTATTCTTCAATGAATGTAAGGCATCCTCCGATTGGCCAAGGTGGGGATCTTGACGTCATCTGTCCACCTCTCTTACCCCAGCCAATCAGAGGATGCCTTGTATTCACTGAAAAAAATACAAGGCTTCTCCTGAATGGTGGAGATTTGATATAGGCAAACCTCTCTACATTCTGGAGTAGAGGGGAAGCTGCCAGAACCCGGCGCTGTGTGCCGTGCATGGCGCTGTATACCGTGCATGGCGCTGTGTGCCGTGCATGGCGCTGTGTGCCGTACATAGCACAGACTAGGCATACAGATGATGTTTGTTCCAAGTTGGCACCAACAAATTATTTAATGTGCCAGGAAACCTTTAATTTCCTTTTAAATTGACAAAGCAACTGTTTATCCACTGCTAATTGGTAAAGGTCCAACGAATGCAAAAATGAATAGTAATTTAGGCCACGAACACGAATCCGGTTTCAAATGTTTACTTGGATGTTATGATTGTTTTAAATCAGACTGTCAGGATTGCAATATGGAAGCTGCCATTGTCCCCAGTGAACAAAGCTGTTCATCCTTCTTTTTTTTTTTTTTTTTTTTAATATTTTATTGAACATTTGGGCATACGAACAAAAACCTCCTCTTTTAAAGTGATTACATTTTTTTTTTTTTTGTTTAATAACAAACTGGTTCATACTTACCACCTCTGCAGTGGTTTTGCACAGAGCAGCCCCCGATCCTATTCTTCTGGAATCCCCCGCCGGCGCACCTTTCTCCTCCTTGTACCACCTTAGGAAGTCACGTCCCATTGTGGCACACCTGCAGGCTCAATCCTGAGCCACACTGCCTGTGTATATAGACAGAGCTAGGCTTGGCCCCACCCCCCCACTCTTTTTTTTTTTTTTTTTTTCCCCAGGCTGTAATTGACAGCAACAGGACCCATTTGCTTCCCCTGCAGTCTCTGAGCCACTGAGGGGGGAGGAGAGGGAAGGCAGCTCTGCTGTTCTTGCACTCAGGCAAGTAAGGAATGTGGGGGGGGGATTAAAGTGAATGAGATTGTTGATGAGCCGACGGCGGGTCCGAGGAGGAGGCGTCGGTGGGTGCGAGGAGGCGGCGTCAGCGAAGCCGCCGACAGTGGGTCAGATGACAGTTGCTCTTTAAAAATGATGATATAAATTGAGTTGATTTAAATCAAGCCTTTTTTATTGGTGATTTAAAATGATGGTGATTCAAATCCACCCTGGTTAAAAGCAATCATTTACCGACACCCCCTACTTGGGTGAGAACACTTTGCCCAGCAGAGCCGGCCGGGTAACGCCTAGTAGTTCCAGGTCAGTCACTTACCAGATATTGAAATAAGGATGAATAGGTGAGTCTACAATTCCAGCTCCCATGTTTCCATCTTGAAAGGTTCCTTTTTATCATTGTAACATCCTAGAATAAAATCGGGAAGCCTCCCTGGTATCCCAGGCTTCAGACTGACTTGTGCCTTTTTTTCCCCGTAGTGAAGAGAACACCCCATTGGACCTGGACGATGATGGCGGTCGCACCTTTCTGCGTGTCTTGCTCCACCTCACCATGCATGATTACCCCCCTCTGGTGTCCGGAGCCCTGCAGCTGCTCTTCCGCCATTTCAGCCAAAGGCAGGAGGTGCTCCAGGCCTTCAAACAGGTCTGTGGACGGACATTGGCCACCTTTTCTTCTAGACGAAGGTTTGTAGATGTCTTCTAACCGATGTCCTCTTCACACAGGTCCAGCTGTTGGTGACCAGCCAGGATGTGGATAACTACAAACAGATAAAGCAGGATTTGGACCAGTTGAGGTCCATCGTGGAGAAGTCGGAGCTGTGGGTCTACAAAGGGTCGGGGCCCGAGGAGGCTCCAGAACAGGCCACGGGGACAGCGGGCACTAAAGAGGCAAGTTTTCCTTCAAGTCTTGTCAAACCTTAAAACCGAACTCCAGAAATATTTTGTTTTTGTGTAAAGTAGGGAAGAGATTAAAATGTCAATTCTAATTTCTGTTTGTGACCCAATCGGGAAGCTTTTCCCTTCCCGTCCCTGAAATGGGGGAGTAATTGTTATGGGTGCGGGAAGTCATGGAAAGTAATAAAACCCAACCCTTCCTCACTCAGATAAAACTTGGAACTCCAACCCTAGGACTGCTTGCACAGAGGGGGGCAAAATGGGGCCCCAGAGCATCCAAACCCCATACCCCTCTCTGCCCTGCCAACAGAGGGTCAGGTAGAGAAACCACTTGGCTCAATGGTAGAATTCACCCATACGTGGCATGTGAGATTCTGGTGATTTTGAACTTAAAGTGGTTGTAAACCCTCCATATTCCCAGTGAAGTGACCGTCCTCAGGTGATACACAGAGCTCAATCCTCCTGCATAAGTTGTACCTGTTTATCTGCAGTCTTCTCTCCTCTACATCCACTCAAAGTTCAGAATTTATACAGCTTGTCTGAGAGTTCCAAAAAAAAGGGATGGAAAGATGAAGTTGCACTCTTCAGGGACACCCCCCCCCCCCCTTTTCACTCAGGAACACAGCTGAGGCTGTCAATCACCGGCTGTGTGCTGGAGCTCCCTCCCCGTCACCCTTTTTCTCTTGGTGTCAGGAAAACTTGTCAGAAGTGACTCGTGCAGAGGAAGGAGGCAACAGACAGAAATGACACTCAGTATTTTAAAATAAA
Organism: Aquarana catesbeiana; assembly: GCF_042186555.1. Classification (NCBI taxonomy): domain Eukaryota; kingdom Metazoa; phylum Chordata; class Amphibia; order Anura; family Ranidae; genus Aquarana; species Aquarana catesbeiana. Next base: position 2,714,330 of record NC_133330.1, on the reverse strand, counting down.
TGCATTCCCTTTTCAGTGTATCTCAGCTTGTTTTTGTCTTTTTTGTAGGAAGGATCTGGGAAGCCGAAGAAAGCGGAGAGCACCAGCAGCTATAACTACAGAGTGGTTCGAGAAGTGCGTACGCCTCCTACTGGAGGGAATGTTCTGTTTATTACAGGGAAATCCACAGGGGTCTACTTTGTAAAATGTTCTCATGGCAGAGGTCCAAATGTCATGTTTGTGCTATAATACATCACAGCCCCCCTTTTACATCACAGTCCCCCCTGTACATCACTGTCCACAGCCCCCCTCTTACATCACAGCCCCCTGTACATCACTGTCCACAGCCCCCCTTTACATCACAGTCCCCCCTTTTACATCACAGTCCCCCCTTGTACATCACTGTCCTCAGCCCCCCTTCACATCACAACCCCCCCTGTACATCACTGTCCACAGCCCCCCTTCACATCACAGTCCCCCCCCCCCCTGTACATCACTGTCCCCCCTGTACATCACTGTCCCCCCTGTACATCACTGTCCCCCCTGTACATCACTGTCCCCCCCTGTACATCAGTCCCCCCCCTGTACATCAGTCCCCCCCCTGTACATCAGTCCCCCCCTGTACATCACTGTCCTCGGCCCCCTTCACATCAGTCCCCCTTATACATCACTGTCCTCAGCCCCCCTTCACATCACAACCCCCCTTTTACAGCACAGTCCCCCTTGTACATCACTGTCCTTAGCCCCCCTTAACATCTCAGCTCCCCCTTTACATTAGTGTCCACAGTCCCCATCTCACATTACAGTCCCCCCTTTACATTAAAGTCCCCCCCTTTAAAGCAGTCCAACAGCGTCCTCCACTCCTCTTCACATCGCAGTGCCCCTTGCAGTCATAGCCCCTCCCCCCTTTCATCATTCCACCTCCCTCACACAGTCCCACCAGGGCAGAGGCACATAACGGGGTGTTCTGTCTGGTTTCCGGCCCGGCTTCCGTTATCCTCACAGCAGGCGGGGGAGGGAGGTGCTGCATATCAGGACAGAGGGTGGGAGTTTCCCAACTTATTACATTAACAAGCTTGTGATTACCGAATCCTGTCCTCTCTCCCAATATGCAGCACCTCCCCCTGCCCCATGTGAGGAGGATGGCGGCGGCCGGGCGGGAGACCAATGAGAGAACACCCAGGCTGGCATGGCCGCCTCCCACCATTTAGTGAACCCAGGTGTATTGTCTTATCCCCCCTTCTCCTGCTTTCCTCCTGTAGATCCTCCTGCGGCTCAGCAAGCTCTGTGTGCAGGAAAACCCATCCGGGCGCAGAAACCGCAAACAGCAGCAACGTCTACTGCGGAACATGGGGGCGCACACGGTGGTGCTGGAGCTGCTGCAGATTCCCTATGAGAAGGTGAAGGTTTACACGGATTTTTCACTGCTGCTATTGGTCAGAAACGGTTCATTGGAGAGAAGGTTTTCTTCCCAGTGTTGCCATTAGTAATCGCCTGGAAATGTGTGAAGGGAAAAGTGCTGTTCAATGTCCTTTCTATAAAACAATTGTTGAGCATTGTATTTAGAGAAGAGCTCGCTGCAATACTCACCTCCTCTGCAGGGCTCCCCCCCCCCCAGGAGATCCAGCTCTTCTCCTCACACCCAATGATTGTTAGCCAGTCTGGGCTCGGCGGAGAATGGCACTGATCCCCCCCCCCCTTTCTATGGGCGCTGCTCACTTTTGATATTCGGGACCCAAACGAAGAGCAGAAAAAGGACCTGTGACCCCTCTACTGGATTGGGAAGAAATGAACCTTAAAGGTGCAATGGAGCAAAGGGAAGATGAGTATAAGTGGGGGGGTGGGGGGCGGGGCAGCTACTTGTACTCTTCTTCCCTTTGCTCCATTGTAGCTCTTTTCACCGATAGGTTGAAGGAAAAGCCACTTCTACAAATCCGCTCCAATTGGTGCTCACAGCTTCCCATGTGATGGTTCTGGGTCTCAAGCAGCCAATAGCAAAGCCTAGGAGAGTAATAATGGGGGTGGGGGTGGGGGGTGGTAACGAATATTTGTAGCTGTCTATGTGGTTTCTAGTTGAAGCTACACAGGGCTGAGGATATGTGCCCCATGGGGGAGGAGTCACATGTGTCACCATATCCAATAATACCGCATGTATGCCACGCCTCCCATCTTTTTCAGATGGGAATGACGGATACCTGCTAGCAAATGTATGTGGGTGTAGGACACACCCCTTGCCACACCCCTTTGAAGGAGAATTCTACAAAAAAAAAAATAGTTAAACCCACAAGTGTGCGTTTTTTTTTTTTTTTTTTTTTCTGATTTACAAATGTAGCAATTTAGAAATTGGATGAAAGGTTTATCACTGGCGATAAATATACATTTTATATACAATATATAGAGATCAGACCAACACGGGGGACCAATGAGGAGGAAAGAGGGACTTTGTTCCACATCAGGGACAGTTGGGAGCGATGGTGTTCCTCTTCACTCACAATGGTGAATTGAGGAGAAAAGGGAGGAGCGTATATTGGGGGTGGGGAGAAAAGGGAGGAGCGTATATTGGGGGTGGGGAGAAAAGGGAGGAGCGTATATTGAGGGTGGAGAGAAAAGGGAGGAGCGTATATTGGGGTGGAGAGAAAAGGGTGGAGCGTATATTGGGGGTGGAGAGAAAAGGGTGGAGCATATATTGAGGGTGGAGAGAAAAGGGTGGAGCGTATATTGGGGGTGGAGAGAAAAGGGTGGAGCGTATATTGGGGGTGGAGAGAAAAGGGAGGAGCGTATATTGGGGGTGGAGAGAAAAGGGTGGAGCGTATATTGGGGGTGGAGAGAAAAGGGAGGAGCGTATATTGGGGGTGGAGCGTATATTGAGGGTGGAGAGAAAAGGGAGGAGCGTATATTGGGGGTGGAGAGAAAAGGGTGGAGCGTATATTGGGGGTGGAGAGAAAAGGGAGGAGCGTATATTGGGGGTGGAGAGAAAAGGGTGGAGCGTATATTGAGGGTGGAGAGAAAAGGGAGGAGCGTATATTGGGGGTGGAGAGAAAAGGGAGGAGCGTATATTGAGGGTGGAGAGAAAAGGGAGGAGCGTATATTGGGGGTGGAGAGAAAAGGGAGGAGCGTATATTGAGGGTGGAGAGAAAAGGGTGGAGCGTATATTGGGGGTGGAGAGAAAAGGGAGGAGCGTATATTGGGGGTGGAGAGAAAAGGGAGGAGCGTATATTGGGGGTGGAGAGAAAAGGGAGGAGCGTATATTGGGGGTGAGGAGAAAAGGGAGGAGCGTATATTGGGGGTGAGGAGAAAAGGGTGGAGCGTATATTGGGGGTGGAGAGAAAAGGGAGGAGCGTATATTGGGGGTGGAGAGAAAAGGGAGGAGCGTATATTGAGGGTGGAGAGAAAAGGGAGGAGCGTATATTGGGGGTGGAGAGAAAAGGGAGGAGCGTATATTGAGGGTGGAGAGAAAAGGGAGGAGCGTATATTGAGGGTGGAGAGAAAAGGGAGGAGCGTATATTGGGGGTGGAGAGAAAAGGGAGGAGCGTATATTGAGGGTGGAGAGAAAAGGGAGGAGCGTATATTGAGGGTGGAGAGAAAAGGGAGGAGCGTATATTGGGGGTGGAGAGAAAAGGGTGGAGCGTATATTGGGGGTGGAGAGAAAAGGTTGGAGCGTATATTGGGGGTGGAGAGAAAAGGGAGGAGCGTATATTGGGGGTGGAGAGAAAAGGGAGGAGCGTATATTGGGGGTGGAGAGAAAAGGGTGGAGCGTATATTGGGGGTGGAGAGAAAAGGGTGGAGCGTATATTGGGGGTGGAGAGAAAAGGGAGGAGCGTATATTGGGGGTGGAGAGAAAAGGGAGGAGCGTATATTGGGGGTGGAGAGAAAAGGGAGGAGCGTATATTGGGGGTGAGGAGAAAAGGGAGGAGCGTATATTGGGGGTGGAGAGAAAAGGGAGGAGCGTATATTGGGGGTGGAGAGAAAAGGGAGGAGCGTATATTGGGGGTGGAGAGAAAAGGGAGGAGCGTATATTGGGGGTGAGGAGAAAAGGGAGGAGCGTATATTGGGGGTGAGGAGAAAAGGGAGGAGCGTATATTGGGGGTGAGGAGAAAAGGGAGGGGGAATGGAAAGAGGAGGAAGAGTAGGGGGAGGGGGAAAGAATATTTATGTGGGGGGGGCATATAGTGAGCAGGAGGAGGGTGTATTGTAGGGGGGAGAATATATTGGGGGGGAGAGGAAGAGAAAAGGGGGGTGAGTACGGGAGAGGATGGAAGGAGAATTGATTTGTTGGGGGGATATATTGTGGAGTGAAAGGGGGTTTAGAGTATATTGGGGGGAGGGTGGGAGGTAAGGGGAGGGAGAGTATATGGGGGGGTTAAGTAGGGGAGAATTTTTTATTTTTTTGGGGGGGAATAGAGAAAAGGGGAAGCAAAGTATATGGAGGGGGGGGGGAGGGGTCGTGAAAAGGTAAAGAGTATTTTGGAAGTGGGGGAGTGAGACGGTAAAGATAGTATATTGGGGGGGGGGGCATTAAATTGGCCTGTGTTGTCATTGACTATCATTAATCAGCTCTCTGGTTTCTCCAGTCGGAGGACACGCGCATGCAGGAGATAATGAGGATCGCTCATGAATTTCTGCAGAACTTCTGTGCCGGAAACCAGCAGAACCAGGCTCTACTCCACAAACACATCAACCTCTTCCTGACCCCGGGGGTGAGTGCCGGGACCAGCCAATCAGCACATAGCCCAACAAGCTCAGTACACAGATGTATCCATCCCCATCCAAGTGGGTAAGAGCAGCCAATGGCAGACAAGGAAGAGAGGAAGTCCCTTTTACCAGGTTGTCCCAACGATGATACAATGTTACAGAAACGGGAGGGGGGAGCTGGAGGTTTGTTTCAATTACATGGTCAGCCTTTTATATATAAGGAGGAAATGCTTAGTTTACATGCACCTCGTTCATTCTGTGTTTGGCTCTCTTGGAACACACACAAGAAAATTGGTTCCCTCCCAGGAATACGAATCTGCCGGACATGACATCCTCTCTGATTGCGAAGTCTTTAGATCTGTTTTAAAGGGGCGGCGTTGGGCAGAGTTTACAGGCTGTGTCCTCGGCGGTGCCGGTTGGATGATACCTGTGTGTGTCTCGTAGATTCTAGAAGCCGTCACTATGCAGCACATCTTCAAAGACAACTTCCAGCTGTGCAGCGAGATAAACGAGCGCGTCGTCCAGCACTTCGCTCACTGCATCGAGACGCACGGGCGCAGCGTCCAGTACATCAAGTTCCTACAGACCATCGTGAAGGCCGAGGGCCGGTTCATCAAGAAGTGCCAGGACATCGTCATGGCGGAGGTAAGAGTGCCAAAAAACACGATATACAATGTATCTGCTCTGTGCATTAGATGTGGGGGGAGGGGTGTTCCTATATATACAGACCTCCCCAGGTAACTCCCTCTGTCCCAATATGCAGCACCTCCTACCCCTGCCCGCTGTGAGGATGATGGCAGTAGCTGGGTGGGAGACCAATGAGGGAGAACACCCAGGCTGATAGGTGGCACAGCCGCGGTCCAGATAGGACTGTCACTTGGTCCGGACCGCGGTCCGTCATCTAGTGAACCCTCAATGATGCTGGGCGTCCTCCAGCCAGGAAATGAGGCAGACTCTATCTGACATATTTGGTAAACCTGCGTTTTTATACCTCCTCATACCTTAAAACTGAATATTGACTGACTGCACAAATGCATATTTGGTAATCTGTTTGTCACCGCTGTTTCAACTCCATCCGTAGCCATGCTCACATTATTTAAATGTTTATTTAACCATTAAGTTTTACCTCAATTAAGGGTTCCCTTATCTTTACAATTTTGGCCTTTTAGTCCCCTTGCAGTTTGATTGTGGTGTGAAAGTTATGCCCTGCTTGCTGTGTTCCTAATATCCCCTCCTAATTGATTAATTGCCAGATTCTATCCACACCCAACACAGTATAAAAACAAGGCCTTCTTTACAGGGGAACATACAGGGGGTTCTTCCAAAGAAGTGGGTTCTTTAAATAAGTGGCACTTCTGCTCTTGCACTTCAGCTATTTGCACAAAGCAAACTATAAAAGACTGCAGGTGACCAATTCCAAATGATCTCACCTTCCTCTCTGAAACATGCACTCTTTACCTCTCCTCCTCTTCACAACTGCTGCCTCTCTCCTCAAACTCTTTTCTACATCCCTCTGCTCCACCACACAATCTGTACATATCACCCTCACTTCTCCCCTCCCCCTATTACTGCACTCATCACCTCTTTCTAACTCTAAGCCCACTTGCTAACATACCCCCCAGGATACTGAAACATGTCCCCTCATACAAATCATATTCTCATATTACCTCCCTCACTCTTCTGCTTCTCCTAATCGCTGGAGATATTTCCCCAAACCCTGGGCCTCCCTTATTTAACTGTGCCCAACACACCCATCACCCTACACCCTCTGGCAGTAGTCGCAATCTACACAATTTAGTCTCCATTCCTCTTCTTCCCAACACCAGCCTCCCCCTCTCCTGCGCCCTCTGGAACGCCCGCTCTGTCTGCAACAAACTCACTTCTGTTCATGACCTCTTTGTCACTAATTCCTTTAATCTACTTGCTCTCACAGAAACCTGGCTCCACGAATCTGACACACCTTCTCCTGCTTCCCTCTCCCAGGGTGGCCTTCACTGGACTCACTCCCCCAGGCCTAATGGACGCAAGGGAGGTGGAGTGGGATTCCTCCTATCCCCCCCCCCCCCGAGCACCTTCCAGGTTATTCACCCTCCTCCCTCTTTTTCCCTCTCATCATTCGAAGCCCACTGTATACATCTATTCTATCCTACTTCCCTAAGAATTGCTGTGATCTACCGGCCCCCTGGACCATTATCAACTTTCCTTGATGAGTTTTCTGCCTGGCTACCCTACTTTCTCTCTTCGGATATTCCAACAATCCTTCCCGGTGATTTCAACATCCCCGCTAATACAAACACTCCTGCTACTTCTAAACTTCTTAGTCTAACCTCTTCATTTGACCTGAAGCAATGGGTACAGGCTTCTACTCACTCTGATGGCAACACCCTTTACCTTGTATTCTCCTACCTATGTACTCCATGCAACTTCTCCAACAATCCTTTTCCTCTCTCTGACCATCATCTTATTAGTTTCTCTCTCCCCCTGTCTTCCACCACCTTTCCCTCCAATCGCCTAACCATCACCCAACTTCAACTCCTCTCTCCTGCTACTGACCACCTCTGACAAAATCTCTCCCCTGTCCTGCACCAACCAAGCCACGTCCATCTACAATAAATCTCTGTCCTCCACGCTGAACAAGCTCGCTCCCCTCACTACACGCAGAATCAGACCCCGACCCCTACAACCCTGGCAAACAGACGACACCAAAATTCTCAAAAAACGTAGTCGTGCTCTTGAGCGTCTGTGGCACAAGACTAAGTCTCTCAAAGACTTCAACCAATACAAATCTGCCCTCCAAAAATACTATTCTTTCCTCCACACTGCCAAGCAAACCTATTTTACAACTCTTATTAACACCTTCTCATCCAATCCCCGTAAACTCTTCTCTACCTTCAACTCTCTACTTTGTCCTCCACCGCCTCCCCCCACTGATTTACTCACTGCCCAGGAAATCGCTAATCACTTCAAAAACAAGATTGATACAATCCGTGATGAAATCTCCATTCTACAGGTATCTCCCCCAGCTAAGACCCCATGTCAACAGGTACAACTGACACTCCCCCTATTCAAATCTGCTACTACAGACCAAGTTGCTAAACTCCTTTCTATCGCCCACCTAACCACCTGTCCCCTGGATCCTATTCCCTCTCATATGCTACGGTCACCCTCTGACCCCATCCTACACTCTCTAACCCACATCTTCAATCTCTCCCTCACCTCTGGCATCTTCCCCGACGCTCTAAAACATGCACTGGTCACCCCCATACTCAAAAAGCCGTCCTTGGACCCTACCAATCTTAACAACCTACACTCTACCTCATTGCTCCCCTTTTCCTCTAAACTCCTTGAACGCCTGGTTTACAACCAACTGAGTGATCACCTCATTAAAAACAACCTTCTTGATCCCCTTCAATCTGGATTTCGCCCTCAACACTCCACAGAAACTGCTCTTTTAAAACTCACAAATGACCTACTAACTGCAAAAACCAACGGACACTATTCTGTACTCCTACTTCTGGATCTTTCAGCTGCCTTTGACACGGTTGACCACCCCCTCCTCCTCAAAAAACTTTACTCCATCGGTCTCCGTGACTGCGCTCTTCAGTGGCTCTCATCCTACCTATCCCAACGCACCTTCAGTGTCACAATTCTACTTCCTCCACTCCTCTTCCCTTCTCTGTCGGGGTCCCCCAAGTTCTGTTCTTGGACCTCTTTTATGTTCAATCTACACCTCTTCCCTGGGTCAGCTGATAGCCTCTCACGGCTTTCAATATCATTTCTATGCTGATGACACACAAATCCATCTATCCACCCCTCAACTCACTCCATCAGTCTCCTCCTCCTCCCAAATCTATCTCTCCACCCCTCAACTCCCTCCACCAGTCTCCTCCTCCTCCCAAATCTATCTCTCCACCCCTCAACTCCATCAGTCTCCTCACACATCAGTAACTTACTAACCGATATATCTGTATGGATGTCACACCACTTCCTCAAACTCAACTTGTCCAAAACTGAGCTTATAATATTTCCTCCCCCACCTGCCTCTTCCCCTGACTTGTCTGTCAAGAGCAATGGCAAAACCATCCACCCGTCCCCACATGTCAGGGTTCTAGGTGTTATCCTGGACTCTGAACTCTCCTTTCAGCCCCACATCCAATCACTTTCCAAAGCTTGCCGCCTCAACCTCCGCAACATCTCTAAACTACGTCCCTTTCTAACCAATGAAACCTCAAAGCTCCTGATTCACTCCCTGGTTATCTCTCTCCTCGACTACTGCAACTCAATCCTCATTGGCTTACCTTTAAATAGACTCCTCCCCCCTTCAGTCCATCATGAATGCTGCCGCCAGACTCATCCACCTTACAAACTGCTCAGTGTCTGCTACCCCTCTCTGCCAATCCCTCCATTGGTCGCCATTCAGTGTCTGCTACCCCTCTCTGCCAATCCCTCCATTGGTCGCCATTCAGTGTCTGCTACCCCTCTCTGCCAATCCCTCCATTGGTCTCCATTCAGTGTCTGCTACCCCTCTCTGCCAATCCCTCCATTGGTCTCCATTCAGTGTCTGCTACCCCTCTGTGCCAATCCCTCCATTGGTCTCCATTCAGTGTCTGCTACCCCTCTGTGCCAATCCCTCCATTGGTCTCCATTCAGTGTCTGCTACCCCTCCCTGCCAATCCCTCCATTGGCTGCCACTCACCCAACAAATTAAATTCAAAATACTAACAATATGTTACAAAGCCATCCACAGCTCTGCCCCCAGTTACTTCACTAGCCTAGTTTCAAAATACCAACCTAATCGCCACCTCCGTTCCTCCCAAAACCTCCTGCTCTCTAGCTCTCTCATCACCTCCTCCCATATCCCCCTCCAGGACTTCTCCCGAGCCTCACCCATCCTCTGGAATTCCCTACCCCAATCTGTCAGACTGTCTCCAAATGTATCCACTTTTAGGCGATCCCTGAAAACTTTCCTCTTCAGAGAAGCCTATCCTGCCTCCATCTAACAACTGCACTATTTTCTCCATGAGCTCATCCCCCACAGCTATTACCATTTTGTATAACTTGACCCTCCCTCCTAGATTGTAAGCTCTGAGGATCAGGGCCCTCTGATTCCTCCTGTATTGAATTGTATTGTACTTGTACTGTCTGCCCTAATGTTGTAAAGAGCTGCATAAACTGTTGGCTCTATATAAATCCTGTATAATAATAATCTGACTTGCTGCACAATGTTTTTGTATGTGTGATACTTTCTGAATATGCGCCTTTATTTGTAACCTCCTCCCCCCCCTCCTTCCTGTGCACCTCCTTTACCCCCCCTCCTTCCTGTGCACCTCCTTTGCCCCCCCCCTCCTTCCTGTGCACCTCCTTTGCCCCCCCCTCCTTCCTGTGCACCTCCTTTGCCGCCCCCCCCCCTCCTGTGCACCTCCTTTGCCCCCCCCTTTCCTGTGCACCTCCTTTGCCCCCCCTTCCTGTGCACCTCCTTTGCCCCTCCCCCTTCCTGTGCACCTCCTTTGCCCCTCCCCCTTCCTGTGCACCTCCTTTGCCCCTCCCCCTTCCTGTGCACCTCCTTTGCCCCTCCCCCTTGCTGTGCACCTCCTTTGCCCCTCCCCTTTGCTGTGCACCTCCTTTGCCCCTCCCCCTTGCTGTGCACCTCCTTTGCCCCTCCCCCTTGCTGTGCACACTCCTTTGCCCCTCCCCCTTGCTGTGCACCTCCTTTGCCCCTCCCCCTTCCTGTGCACCTCCTTTGCCCCTCCCCCTTCCTGTGCACCTCCTTTGCCCCCCCCTCTTCCTGTGCACCTCCTTTGCCCCCCCCCTCTTCCTGTGCACCTCCTTTGCCCCCCCCTCTTCCTGTGCACCTCCTTTGCCCCACCCCTCTTCCTGTGCACCTCCTTTGCCCCCACCCCTCTTCCTGTGCACCTCCTTTGCCCCCCCCCCTCTTCCTGTGCACCTCCTTTGCCCCCCCCCCTCTTCCTGTGCACCTCCTTTGCCCCCCCCCCTCTTCCTGTGCACCTCCTTTGCCCCCCCCCTCTTCCTGTGCACCTCCTTTGCCCCCCCCCCTCTTCCTGTGCACCTCCTTTGCCCCCCCCCTCTTCCTGTGCACCTCCTTTGCCCCCCCCCCTCTTCCTGTGCACCTCCTTTGCCCCCCCCCCCCTCTTCCTGTGCACCTCCTTTGCCCCCCCCCTCTTCCTGTGCACCTCCTTTGCCCCCCCCCCCTCTTCCTGTGCACCTCCTTTGCCCCCCCCCTCTTCCTGTGCACCTCCTTTGCCCCCCCCCCCTCTTCCTGTGCACCTCCTTTGCCCCCCCCCCTCTTCCTGTGCACCTCCTTTGCTCCCCTCAGCTGGTGAACTCCGGAGAGGACGTCCTCGTCTTCTACAATGACCCGGGCCTCCTTCCAGACTCTGGTGCAGATGATGCGTTCAGAGAGGGAGCGGATGGATGAGAACAGCCCCCTCATGTATCACATCCACCTGGTGGAGCTGCTGGCGGTTTGCACGGAGGGGAAGAACGTTTACACCGAGATCAAGTGCAACTCTCTGCTGCCGCTGGACGATATCGTGCGGGTGGTGACACACGAGGATTGCATCCCGGAGGTGACACACAATGCACAATTATCATCCAATCTCTGTCTATTGCAAGCGCAGTTGGCATCTTGACTGAATAAGTGCTGGGGGGGAGGGGTGATACATTTAGAGGATAAACCTCTCGGGGTGTCATTTTGTTTTATTAAACCCCCAGAGCCAGGTGATGGACTTCTATTCGGAGTCACAATCGCTGTGCTGCATTGGTGAAAAGTATGACCTGTATAGAGAGTATATAGAGAGTATAGATGTCCCTATGTACTTGTTAAAGTGCACCTAGTATCATGCGCAGTAATGTCCAGGCAAACATACAAAGACACAACTGACATATGTGTGAGAAGTTTTATCGGGTAAAGGATGAACGCAGAACCTCCTTGGAAGTGACAGTGCAGTTTGATCCCGGACGCACCCCCAACCTGATGGCTGAGGGTTCAGCGGTTTGCAGTCATCACTTTTCCGTCTCCCCCAATTAGCACGTTTCTTGTTTGCACAGCGGTGGAGCGCTGCTAGTAGTGGCTCCTCCCAGTTTGGTCCTTCATTGTACAGGAAGTTATGGGAAGACACAAATCCATTCACAGTCACATTTAATCAATATCTTTTGAATTGTATTGATCAGTTGTGATTCTTATTGATCTGCCTGCAGATTTGTTTCCTTCCTGATTTTCTGTCTCTGCAGGTGAAGATCGCCTATATAAACTTCCTCAATCATTGCTATGTGGACACAGAAGTGGAGATGAAGGAAATCTACACCAGTAACCACATGTGGAAGCTGTTCGAGAATTTCCTGGTGGACATCTGCCGGGTGAGACGGGAGAACTCCGCATGAAGGGATTTGTCAAACGTTGGAGATAACTGTGAAGCGATGCACAAACTGTTGGCGCTTAGATGGATATAGATAGATATATATATAGAGATATATCTCTATATCTTTATCTCTTGTATAATAATAATATAGATAGATAGAGATGTAGAGAGATATAGATATATATAGATAGATCTCTTGTATAATAATAATAATAGAGATATAGATATATATAGATAGATCTCTTGTATAATAATAATAATAATAATATAGATAGAGATATAGATATATATAGATAGATCTCTTGTATAATAATAATAACGGGGTGATATGTTTGTGCTTAGGTGTGTAACAGCACAAGCGACAGGAAACACGCGGACCTCATCCTGGAGCGTTACGTGACGGAAACGGTGATGAGCATCATAAACACCTTCTTCAGCTCTCCTTTCTCCGATCAGAGCACCACACTGCAGGTCAGGTGGAGGTTTTATGGGGACCGGGATTTTATTTATTGGGGAGGGAGGGGGGAACCTACCTTGGTAAACACGGGATGATTGTGGGATTTTTAAGGTGCAAGTATTGATACGGTGATCCAGGAT
>NC_133330.1:2670406-2701183 GCF_042186555.1 Aquarana catesbeiana | reverse complement strand
GACCCCTCCCTCCCCCGTAACCACAGAAACAATCTCAGTCTGCAGAAAATTGAGATGAGGAGAGGAGGAGATGAGGACAGACACATTGGGGGGTGGGGGGGTACGATATCTGATGCCGCTCTGCATGGTAACCAATCAGCTTCTAACTTCAGCTTGTTCTTTGAAGCTTTGACAATAAATCCTGGAAGCGGATTGGTTACCATGCAGAGTGGTATCAGATATTGTACCCGTCCTCCAGTTTTATTAAATCCCCCCTCCCCCAATGTGTCTGTATTCATCTGAAAGTCCGGACTGGGGATGTGACTTCAGTGTGATTACCGGATAGTCGCCTCAAACACCTGAACTGTGGAATCTTTATCAAAGGACACGGTATCGATCACCAGCCGGACAGCTTTCTGGAACTCCGTGACATTCCCCATCACCTGCCAAGAGAAGAAATCAATCATCTATACAGATCAATACACAGCCCCTCCCCCAACTCCCCTCTCCTGAAATACTCTGCTTCTCTATGCAATGCAGACAGATCGTGGCTGGTGGGAGGGGCCAGAGCAGGGCTCATGGGAGGGGCCAGAGAAGGGGGCTGTACATAACTTTATGAAAACATCCCAGCCCCAATACCTCCTCTCCAGAGCCCTCAGTCCTGATACAAGCAGTGGGAGGAGTTATGCAAATATCAAAATGCCTTGATGGGTGGGTGTCAGTCTGTAGGAGTGGGTGGTCCTAGGTAGGCTGTATTTGCATAGGTAACGCCCACATAGGATGCTGAGCCTCCATGATTGAAAGACCTGAAATCCAATGAATAAAAGGGGCGGGCTAGGGGGGTCTTGTCTTGGGATCTCCCGTTTCGGAGGAGGTGTGCGCAATGCATGCTGGGACGTGCAGTGAGAATATTGATTGGCTGTACAGCTGGACTCTCAGACAGTAGATCTTAAGTATGTAGGGAATATCTTTCCACCCCGCATACACCACCCTCTGTAGTGAAGCGGGGCAAGAAAAGTAAGGTGCAGCTGTACATGGTGGATACAATGATGGGACTTTAAGGGGTGCAGCCGGGAGCGTGTATATGGGGGGGGGGGGACAGGATGAGACGTCACCCCACCGATTGTCTTCTCTACAAGCAGCCTGCTGGAACATTCAGGCCCCTTTCACACCAAGACTCTTGTAAACGGCCAGTAAAACACTGAGAACTTTTGAAGAGCTTTTCAGGCACTTTTGAAGCTCTTTCCATACCAAAGAGGGGCGGACCTCTGTGTCCCGTGATGTACCTCAAAGAAAAAGGATTTTACAGGTAAGCTGTTATAAAAATCCTATTTTCTTATCGTACATCACGGGACACAGAGCCATAGTAGTTACTATGTGGGATGTCCCATAGCAATGGCAACGGGAGGGAGACACAACAAAGTAGGGCACCATAAGATCAGAGGACCTATACTGCAGCCTGCAGTACACTGCGCCCAAGACGATATCCTCATGACCTTCACAGAATCTGGTAAACGTGTGGACTGAAGACCAAGTTGCGGCCTTGCAGATCTGAGCCATGGAGACTTAGTGCTTCTTGGGCAGTGCATCACCAACGGCCCCGGTGGAATGCGTTATATTATGAAAAGGAGGAATTTTCCACTTTAAACCAGAAGCTTGAACAATCACTTGACGAATCAATTAGAAATAGTAGATTTGACGCTGCCTGTCCTCTTTTAGGACCTTCTGGCAACACAAAACATCTGTTTATACGAATCTGAGCGGTCACTTTCAAACAGACCTTGACCGCCCTCACCACATCAAGAGAATGTAGTGACTTTTCTTCCACAGAACGAGGTTCTGCAAAAAATGAAGGCAGAACAATATCCTGGTTTAAATGAAACCTGATACTAAATTAGGATGAGGCAGCAATACAACCTTATCCTTACGAAAAATCAAATATGGCTCTTCACAAGAAAGAGCAGCCAACTCTGATACTCTTCTTGCAGAGGATATGGCAACCAAGAAAATTATTTTCCTCGTCAAGAGGACCAAGGGAATATCTCGAACTGACTCGAAAGGCTGTTTTGTAAGCTGATAGGACTAAATTTAAATCCCAGGGTTCAGGGGAGACCTAACTGGGGGATTAATCCACGTTACCCCCTATATAAAGTTACGAACCAGAGAGTATGAAGCAAGTGGTCATTAAAAAAAAACACTGATAAGGCCGACACCTGACCTTTGATAGTACTCAAGGCCAGCTTCATCTCTAATCCCATCTGTAGGAATCCAAGGATCTTATGACATATTTTCTGGGGTGCCAACCCCTGGATTCACACCAGGAGACATATGCCTTCCAGACTCTATAGTATATGATTCTGGAGGCCGGCTTCCTAGCATTAACCAAGGTAGAAACTACTTAAGTCAACAGGCCACGCTCCTTTAGAATGTGGGTCTCAATAGCCAAACCATTAAATTTAGCGTTTGTAAGGTAGGATGGAATACTAGACCTTGCGAGAGGAGGTCTGGCCACAGTGGTAGGGTGCAAGGGTCCCCTACCGCCATTTTTATGATGTCGGCAAACCAAGATCTCCTGGGCCACAAGAATTACCTCCTTCCCTTCTTGCTTGATCCTGCAAAGAAGACGCGGAAGCAGCAGAACAGGAGGGAACGCAAAGATCAGTGAGAACTGATCCCACAGGAACACCAAGGCATCTGCTCCGTATGCCTTCGGATCCCTTGTCCTTGACACAAAGTTGTCAATATTTTTGTTGAACCTGGACGCAAACAGATCCACGTCCAGAACTCCCCATTTCTGACATTGACAGAAAGATGCCGGGATGAAGGGACCATTTTCCTGGGAACAATTGTTGGCGACTCACGTAGTCCGCCTGCCAATTTTCTATCCCTGGAATGAAAATTACTGATAGGCAAGAAAGAATTACTGCCCAAGAAAGAATATGATTCACCTCTCTCTGGGCAACACAACTTCTCGTGCCCCCTTGGTGATTGATGTAGGTCACCGCTGTGGCATTGTCGGATTGAATCCTGACATGATAATTCTGTATAAATCAAATTGGAAAAATTCTGTGAGCCACAATGATCTTATGCCTTGCTTGTGCTACCTCCAGCTGCATGCGCTAATCACGCTTCATATAACGTGCATAGGATAAATTTACAAGTTATGCGCTGCGCTTGGGTGACCCCAAAAACAAAATTAATAATAACCAACTTTGTGCTTACTAGTGCGATAATATTAAATACAAATAATATGAATGTAGAATAAATAAACAAGGTGTGAAAAAACAAGTGCTTGTTACACCATAAATTAGTGCTTATTAGTGCTTTTTACACCATACATAGTGTCTTAATCAACATAAAAAGTGTGCTTAGTGCTCAATACATAGTAACCTACTTTTCTTAAATGAAAAAAAAGAAAAAAAAGTTCTCTATGGCACAATGTCCAGCAGTGATAATAAAACAATATGTGCAGGAGGTGTTCAGCTGTGACAACAATCCAACATCATGCTGAAGATATCCTGAGTGCTGCAAAACATGCTCCTGTGCTCCTTCGTGACCCCCTTAAGCTAATGTGCTCACCTCAGAGCGTGTGACTCAGCTTCTACCCGGAGTCCAAAATTGCTTTGGAGCCACCCCTGGGCTCAGTCTCAGTGTCTGCTCCACTCCTCCAGCTGGAAACAATGTGGCTCCATACATAGAATGAAAAGGAAACTATATAGTGTAATATAGTCAAAATGCTTTTATTAAAAGAAAACGCTCCCCACACCGGGGTACTCACATGGCACTGGTGCGTCAGTGCACCATACTATAACGGCTTTCTATGCAAAATCAGTGGAAGTTTGCTGTGCTGAGACAGGGGCCAGGACGGAGAGACTGACACGGACTTTACACCAGCGCTGTCTCAGCACAGCATACCGCACCAAACTTCCACTGATTTTGCATAGAAAGCCGTTATAGTATGGTGCACTGACGCACCAGTGCCATGTGAGTACCCCGGTGTGGGGAGCGTTTTCTTTTAATAAAAGCATTTTGACTATATTACACTATATAGTTTCCTTTTCATTCTATGTATGGAGCCACATTGTTTCCAGCTGGAGGAGTGGAGCAGACACTGAGACTGAGCCCAGGGGTGGCTCCAAAGCAATTTTGGACTCAGGGTAGAAGCTGAGTCACACGCTCTGAGGTGAGCACATTAGCTTAAGGGGGTCACGAAGGAGCACAGGAGCATGTTATGCAGCACTCAGGATATCTTCAGCATGATGTTGGATTGTTGTCACAGCTGAACACCTCCTGCACATATTGTTTTATTATCACTGCTGGACATTGTGCCATAGAGAACTTTTTTTTCTTTTTTTTTTCATTTAAGAAAAGTAGGTTACTGTGTATTGAGCACTAAGCACACTTTTTATGTTGATTAAGACACTATGTATGGTGTAAAAAGCACTAATAAGCACTAATTTATGGTGTAACAAGCACTTGTTTTTTCACACCTTGTTTATTTATTCTACATTCATATTATTTGTATTTAATATTATCGCACTAGTAAGCACAAAGCTGGTTATTATTAATTTTGTTTTTGGGGTCACCCAAGCGCAGCGCATAACTTGTAAATTTATGATAATTCTGTAGTCTGAGCATCCAGGCCTCCAGGGCCAGGCGTACTGCCCGGATCTCTAGAATATTGATGGGCAAGGTCCTCTCTGATTTGGACCATTTCCCCTGGACAGATGCTTCTTCCAGGACTGCTCCCCAGCCCAGAAGGCTGGCATCTGTTACCACCTTCCAGGTGACTGTCAGAAAGGATTTCCCTTTTAGAAGATTCTTGGATATCAACCACAAATTGAGGCTCTGACGCATATTGGGGGATAAATGCATTGGAAAGTCCAGAGCTTGGACCTTCTTGTTCCAAGTAGACAGGATACCGTTTTGTAGCAGTCTTCGAATGAAACTGCGCATAAGGAACGGCCTTGAAAGAAGCCACCATCTTTCCCAACAATTTCATGCAAAGTCGAATAGAAGGATTCTTCTTTGTTTTGACCAACTGAATTAGTTCTGTTATGGAACTGATCCTTTCCTGGAGCAGAAACACCCTCTGAGCTGTATCTATGATCAGCCCCAAGTACTGCAATCTCTTTGATGGTTTTAAGGAGGATTTTTCTAGGTTGAGAATCCAACCTAGGTCTTCCAGGTAGCTGACTGCGGTGACCAAAGTTTGGTTTAAGCGGGCTATCGATTGATCTATCAAGAGTAGATCCTCTAAGTAGGCTAGTATAGTTATACCTTTGGCCC
Source organism: Aquarana catesbeiana (assembly GCF_042186555.1). Taxonomy (NCBI): domain Eukaryota; kingdom Metazoa; phylum Chordata; class Amphibia; order Anura; family Ranidae; genus Aquarana; species Aquarana catesbeiana. The sequence continues at coordinate 2,695,915 of NC_133330.1, read as the reverse complement.
TTAACCTGGCTAAGGAGGAGCCAGGACCTTTGTAAACACTTGAGGTGCAGAAGCTAGGCCGAAAGGTAGAGCTACAAACTAAAAATGAAGATTTTCTACCTCAAAGCGTAGAAATTTCTAATGAGTGGGGAAAATCGGCACATGGAGATAAGAATCCTTGATGTTGATTGACGGTTGCGCCAGAAGTTCTCCCCTTGTAGGATGGAGACTACTGATCGGATTGACTCCATGCGAAAGGAACGGATATTTAAAAACCGGTTTAGATGTGTGAGATCTAAAATGGGTCTGATATCCCCGTTTGGTTTCGGAACCGTGAACAGGTTTGAATAAAAGCCCAAACCTCGCTCTTCCAAGGGGACCTCCGATATCACTCCTTGAGATAAGAGATGATCCAGAGTCTCTTGACATTGTTCCTGCCAGACCCTTGAAAACTGCAGAAGCCTTCCCCCCACTCGAGCGAGCGGGAGCGTCACTTCATTAAGGAGGCTTTAGTATTTTGTTTTGTGGGTTTCCTCCCCCAGGTCCTCTTTTGACCCTGGGACTGACCCTGAGGTTTACCTCTTGAACCTGATGGTGGAGGCCATCGTGACTGCCTGGAGGCTGATGTCCCTGGCACTGGAGAAGAAGTACGTTTAAAAGTAAATTGCTTAAATTTCTTCTTAACCGGTAAAAGGGAACTTCACCCATTAGAAATTCTTTGGATATACTTATCCAGATCGTCTCTGAACAACCGTTCGCCATGAAAAGGGAAACTGGCCAAGGGCTTTTTGCATGGCGCTTCGGCTGACCAATTTTTCAACCATAGGATTTTACGCTCTATGTACCAACCCGAGCATGAGCCGTGAGGGCTGGAGAATAGAATCTTTCATAGTGTCTACTGTAAAACACAATGCTTCTGATATTCCGGCCAACTCCTGGGCCTGCTGACCAGGAATAATTGAGTACCTCTATAAACTGGTCCTTTAAGGACTGAGATACTCCGATCGCTGCCAGTGCAGGTTGAATGACTGAACCTGCAAAATATAGTTTTTAAAAAGGAACTCCAACTTATTATCTGTTGGATCCTTTAGCATATGGGCATTGTCTACTGGACAGGTCGGGTTTTTATTCACAGAGGATATAGCAGCGTCAATTGCTGGAATTCCCCATTTCTTATAAAACTCTTCCTCCATAGGATAAAGTATTGAAAACCTTTTTGGAAGGAAAAATTGTTTATCTGGGTGCTCCATTCAGAATACATAAAGATTCCTTAGCCATGAATGGATAGGAAAAGAATGAATAGATTGGGGAGGCTTTTAGTGAAGCCAAACCAGACGTGGGCTCATCGATTGACTGGGCTGCTGGCAGTGAAAATGTGGAGCGGACCAATTCGGTGAGAGAATGTACCAACGATCGTTCCTGCAGATCTGATATCTCCGTATCAGGATCTTCAGAAGAGGAGACGTTAGTCCCATCCTGGTCCTTAGAAGGCAAATCATCCTCTCTTGTTCCTCATAACGAGGGTCCTGAGCAATGGACGGGGACCTGCTACGCTTAGTCCCTCTCTGGAATGCAATTAAAGTATCAATTTTTTCCTCCAAGCTTAAAATGGTTGAAGAAAAAAAATCCTCCTGGGTAATATACAGAGGGGCTGCAGTGTTAAGACCCTCCTGATGGTTTAATCTGACCGGCCATATCACTCTCAGGGGAGGACGCCATCTTTACTGGGATGGTTCTAGGCTCCTGTGTGAATGTAGTAGTCTTACTAGAGTCCTTTCTTGAGGTGTTTTTTACACCCCTTCCGCTCATAGCCCGATACACAAAGCAGAGGTACTACGAGAAGGAATATATCCACTGCTTGAGCGATAGTCCAGCCCTGTCATTAATACTCAGCCTGATGCTGTAAATGTGTCAAAAAGGAATTCCTGTGTCACCGAACCTCTTAATACCACTTTTGCTCTCGTGTCCCTCCAGGAGCATGAAATAGCACAAATGGTGCCTTTTAAAACCTCCTTCCCAGCGCTAAACGTTGGTGGACGCCAACGGCGCGCTAAGCCCCACCCCCCCTCACCTACGGCCCTTCCCCTGTAACTTTTAAAAACGTGCTTTTCCCGCGTTCCTGATCCTATGGGGATCCCAGAATGGAGGAAGGAATGGCAAGGGGGGAGCTGGAAGCTGCCGAGCGGCGTCCATTCGTGCCGTGTTTTTTTTTCAAATTTGTCCGGAAGAGGAAGGACTTCTGCTTCCTGGATCACATTGTGGCTTTCTGAGAAGCATGAGACGGTAAGTGCTCAATACAGCCCCCAGTGGTGATCACATGACTTTCATAAGAAAATTGTAAAAATTTCTTAGAAAACTCCACTTACCTTTCCCACCGCAGAGTTTTCTGTGGTAAACCAAAAGACCCCAACTTCACCCCTCACGGTGGGTTCCGTTAAATCTTTAGGAGTCGGGGATCCTTGAGGAAACCCACAATCCTGGGCCTGCAACAGCACCTCCGCCAGTAAAACTTTATGGCCTTACTACCAAAAAGTACTGGATCCCGGGGTCCAGCTTTCTAAAAAAGAGAAGCGTTACAGGCAAAACCTCGTTTCTTCAGATACAAGGCCCGGGTACCATCCAATTCGGCCAGAAAGACACTTTGAATGGATCCGGTCTGCATGGCCTGCCCCAGCAAGGATTCCTCGAGAGGAGCTCAGCACATCTTCACCTGTGACCAACACCTAAGACACTGGCGAAAAAACTGAGGTACTCCCAGTAAGGGGAGGGGTTATATAGGGAGGGCACTATTTGTCTTAGGGGTGTGCCAGTGTCCATCACCTGAAGGTGGCCTATAAACCACATAGTGATTACTATGGCTCTGTGTCCCGTGATGTACGATAAGAAAGTAGGATTTCGTGAGCTTTTTTTTAGAATGAAAGGGGCCTCAGTGTGATGTGATGGTGGGAAGTCTGGCAAAACATAATAGCTGAGTGGGAGGGATTCCCCCATACATGTGACGGGAGCTTACCTTAGAGAGCTCTGGAATCTCCATGTCCCCCCCTCCCCCGGCCCCTCCTATGTGTAAGTCTCCCTGTGTCTATTAGGGGTGCAGGATGACCGAGAACCCCACTATGATCTGCACTAATCAGACTCACCCTACAACTCTGCCGGACTCACCGTCCAACCACACCGGAGACTCACCGTCCAACCACACCGGAGACTCACCGTCCAACCACACCGGAGACTCACCGCACAACCCCACCGGAGACTCACCGTCCAACCACACCGGAGACTCACCGTCCAACCACACCGGAGACTCACCGTCCAACCACACCGGAGACTCACCGTCCAACCACACCGGAGACTCACCGCACAACCCCACCGGAGACTCACCGCACAACCCCACCGGACTCACCGCACAACCCCACCGGACTCACCGCACAACCCCACCGGACTCACCGCACAACCCCACCGGACTCACCGCACAACCCCACCGGACTCACCGCACAACCCCACCGGACTCACCGCACAACCCCACCGGACTCACCGCACAACCCAACGGGACTCACCGCACAACAACCCACCGGACTCACCGCACAACCCCACCGGACTCACCGCACAACCCCACCGGACTCACCGCACAACCCCACCGGACTCACCGCACAACCCCACCGGAGACTCACCGCACAACCCCACCGGAGACTCACCGCACAACCCCACCGGAGACTCACCGCACAACCCCACCGGAGACTCACCGCACAACCCCACCGGAGACTCACCGCACAACCCCACCGGAGACTCACCGCACAACCCCACCGGACTCACCGCACAACCCCACCGGACTCACCGCACAACCCCACCGGACTCACCGCACAACCCCACCGGACTCACCGCACAACCCCACCGGACTCACCGCACAACCCCACCGGACTCACCGCACAACCCCACCGGACTCACCGCACAACCCCACCGGACTCACCGCACAACCCCACCGGACTCACCGCACAACCCAACGGGACTCACCGCACAACCCCACCGGACTCACCGCACAACCCCACCGGACTCACCGCACAACCCCACCGGACTCACCGCACAACCCCACCGGACTCACCGCACAACCCCACCGGACTCACCGCACAACCCCACCGGACTCACCGCACAACCCCACCGGACTCACCGCACAACCCCATCGGACTCACCGCACAACCCCACCGGACTCACCGCACAACCCCACCGGACTCACCGCACAACCACACCAGCCGCACAGCCACGCCGCCCGGACTCAGTGTTTCCTGTTATCCCGGGTTCTATGTGTGGTTTGTGATGAAGGAATGATGAGGCTCCTTCACTTGGGACATCAATATTTCTGAAGAATATCCCTCAAGAAATATATGAAGATAAATAATTCCACCTTTCTGATTGCTGGAATATTGTCTGATCTTGTGGTCTCAAACTGTTGTAGACTTTTTAGCAGAACGTTTGAGGTGTGTCTGTATCCCATTGTTCTATTGTTTCTGTCTGCCTTGGGAGCAAAGTATTATGGGATGTGTATGTGGATTAGCTGTGAGGGGGGATTTCTTCTGAAGACGGTTCCATGTTGGGAAGTTGACTATACCTGTGTGTCATGTTACTGGAGGAGGTAAAGTCTGCCCCGCCCCATTATGTAAAGAAGGGGGCGGGGTTGTCTCCTGAGTGTAGATCTCTTTGTACCGGTCTTTGAATAAACTTGTGCTTCTCTTCACCCTACAGTGATGTCACAGCAAGTGACGGGGGGCTGAGGGGTCTGCGATCGTTCTGGTACCGGGGTGTGTCACTGCATGGAATGTATGTAGGGGGAGGGGGTCACTACATGGAATGTATGGAGGGGGAGGGGGTCACTACATGGAATGTATGGAGGGGGAGGGGGTCACTGCATGGAATGTATGGAGGGGGAGGGGGTCACTACATGGAATGTATGGAGGGGGAGGGGGGTCACTACATGGAATGTATGGAGGGGGAGGGGGGTCACTACATGGAATGTATGGAGGGGGAGGGGGGTCACTACATGGAATGTATGGACGGGGAGGGGGGTCACTGCATGGAATGTATGGAGGGGGAGGGGGGTCACTACATGGAATGTATGGAGGGGGAGGGGGTCACTGCATGGAATGTATGGAGGGGGAGGGGGTCACTACATGGAATGTATGGAGGGGGAGGGGGGTCACTACATGGAATGTATGGAGGGGGAGGGGGTCACTACATGGAATGTATGGAGGGGGAGGGGGGTCACTACATGGAATGTATGGAGGGGGAGGGGGGTCACTACATGGAATGTATGGAGGGGGAGGGGGGTCACTGCATGGAATGTATGGAGGGGGAGGGGGGTCACTACATGGAATGTATGGAGGGGGAGGGGGGTCACTACATGGAATGTATGGAGGGGGAGGGGGGTCACTACATGGAATGTATGGAGGGGGAGGGGGGTCACTGCATGGAATGTATGGAGGGGGAGGGGGTCACTACATGGAATGTATGGAGGGGGAGGGGGGTCACTGCATGGAATGTATGGAGGGGGAGGGGGTCACTACATGGAATGTATGGAGGGGGAGGGGGTCACTACATGGAATGTATGGAGGGGGAGGGGGGTCACTACATGGAATGTATGGAGGGGGAGGGGGGTCACTGCATGGAATGTATGGAGGGGGAGGGGGTCACTACATGGAATGTATGGAGGGGGAGGGGGGTCACTGCATGGAATGTATGGAGGGGGAGGGGGGTCACTACATGGAATGTATGGAGGGGGAGGGGGTCACTACATGGAATGTATGGAGGGGGAGGGGGGTCACTGCATGGAATGTATGGAGGGGGAGGGGGTCACTACATGGAATGTATGGAGGGGGAGGGGGGTCACTGCATGGAATGTATGGAGGGGGAGGGGGTCACTGCATGGAATGTATGGAGGGGGAGGGGGGTCACTGCATGGAATGTATGGAGGGGGAGGGGGTCACTGCATGGAATGTATGGAGGGGGAGGGGGTCACCTGCTGGTTCAATGAAGATAATGAATCCTGGATGAGCGGCTTACACAAAATTTAGGCCAAAATAAAAAGACACGAGTGAAATGACCACACTAGGCAGGAGAGCACATCCATCCCAGTGTGGTCAGTTTCCTGGCTGTGCTGGGAGAACAGCCTGCCTGTCCACCAATGGTCAGACTTGTACCGACATGACCCCACCCCCACTCAGTCTGCCTGTCCACCTGGGAAGATCAGTGTGATGCTGTTTCTCTGCTGCAGTCTCCAACCCCACCCTCGTAAGCCCCTTATACACCCGAGAACAGAGGTCATGTGATCACTTATTACATAATAAAATATACCGAATGTATATATACACACACACACTTTTGTGTTGTTCTCCAAAGGAGGGGGGGGGGGGACTTCACAGAGACCTCATCCCCCGGAGAGTCACATCAGTTCTGCCCCACCCCCCATATGACCGGAAACTTCCCTCTAATAATAGTTCCCCCCCCTCCCCCCTCCACGTGTCACAGATTCAGTTTCAGGTCGGTGGTTGCGATCCCCCAGGTGGTGGGGGGAGGGGGAGGGGGAGCACCGATTCCTGAAACTCAGAACACCTGCAGCTCTTCATAGAAAGACAAAGAACATTCATCCCTGACACCGATCGACACCAATCACAGCTCATCCCCGACACCGATCGACACCAATCACAGCTCATCCCTGACACCGATCGACACCAATCACAGCTCATCCCTGACACCGATCGACACCAATCACAGCTCATCCCTGACACCGATCGACACCAATCACAGCTCATCCCCGACACCGATCAACACCAATCACAGCTCATCCCTGACACCGATCGACACCAATCACAGCTCATCCCTGACACCGATCGACACCAATCACAGCTCATCCCTGACACCGATCGACACCAATCACAGCTCATCCCCGACACCGATCAACACCAATCACAGCTCATCTATGACACCGATCGATATCAATCACATCTCATCCCTGACACCGATCGTCACCAATCACAGCTCATCCCTGACACCGATCGACACCAATCACAGCTCATCTATGACACCGATCGATATCAATCACAGCTCATCCCTGACACCGATCGACACCAATCACAGCTCATCCCCGACCTCCATCCTCTGATATCACTGAACACTGTGAACTTCTCACAATGTGCATTAGAAGCTGCAGCCAGTCAGATAGAGCCCCGCCCCCTTTCCTGGCTGGAGGACGCCCAGCATCATCTAGCTCAGGGATCTTCACACTACGGCCCTCCAGCTGTTGTGGAACTACAAGTCCCATGAGGCACTGCAAGACTCTGCCATTCACAGACATGACGAGGCATGATGGGAATTGTAGTTCCTGAACTGGAGGGCCGTAGATTGGAGACCCCTGGACTAGCTCTTTCCTCCCCAGCTTGGCTGTCTCTGGCCCCGCCCCTTTCATGTATTGGATGTCTGTTCTTCCAATCAGGGATCAGTATGACATATGGGGTGTGGTCTGATCAGAGACCTGGGATCAGAGGACACATTATACACAACTCACCGCCAGCGTGTCCAGAGAGTCAATCAAGGTGAGCGAATAATTCCCCAGAACATCATTAATATTGAGGTTCAACCTGAAACAAGAGAGTCAGAGGGATCAACAGAGCCTGATCTCTATCCTTGTCTCCACCCACCTACTATAGTGGGCGGAGCCTGCTGGACTCCTCCCACAACTCTGATCTCTATCCTTGTCTCCACCCCCTACTATAGTGGGCGGAGCCTGCTGGACTCCTCCCACAACTCTGATCTCTATCCACAACTCTGATCTCTATCCTTGTCTCCACCCCCTACTATAGTGGGCGGAGCCTGCTGGACTCCTCCCACAACTCTGATCTCTATCCTTGTCTCCACCCCCTACTATAGTGGGCGGAGCCTGCTGGACTCCTCCCACAACTCTGATCTCTATCCACAACTCTGATCTCTATCCACAACTCTGATCTCTATCCTTGTCTCCACCCCCTACTATAGTGGGCGGAGCCTGCTGGACTCCTCCCACAACTCTGATCTCTATCCTTGTCTCCACCCACCTACTATAGTGGGCGGAGCCTGCTGGACTCCTCCCACAACTCTGATCTCTATCCTTGTCTCCACCCACCTACTATAGTGGGCGGAGCCTGCTGGACTCCTCCCACAACTCTGATCTCTATCCTTGTCTCCACCCCCTACTAAAGTGGGCGGAGCCTGCTGGACTCCTCCCACAACTCTGATCTCTATCCACAACTCTGATCTCTATCCTTGTCTCCACCCACCTACTATAGTGGGCGGAGCCTGCTGGACTCCTCCCACAACTCTGATCTCTATCCTTGTCTCCACCCACCTACTATAGTGGGCGGAGCCTGCTGAGCTCCGCCCACAACTCTGATCTCTATCCACAACTCTGATCTCTATCCTTGTCTCCACCCCCTACTATAGTGGGCGGAGCCTGCTGGGCTCCTCCCACAACTCTGATCTCTATCTGTCTCCACCCCCTACTATAGGGGGCGGAGCCTGCTGGACTCCTCCCACAACTCTGATCTCTATCCTTGTCTCCACCCACCTACTATAGTGGGCGGAGCCTGCTGGGCTCCTCCCACAACTCTGATCTCTATCCTTGTCTCCACCCCCCTACTATAGTGGGCGGAGCCTGCTGGGCTCCACCCACAACTCTGATCTCTATCCTTGTCTCCACCCACCTACTATAGTGGGCGGAGCCTGCTGGGCTCCGCCCACAACTCTGATCTCTATCCACAACTCTGATCTCTATCCTTGTCTCCACCCCCTACTATAGTGGGCGGAGCCTGCTGAGCTCCGCCCACAGCTCTGATCTCTATCCTTGTCTCCACCCACCTACTATAGTGGGCGGAGCCTGCTGGACTCCTCCCACAACTCTGATCTCTATCCTTGTCTCCACCCCCTACTATAGTGGGCGGAGCCTGCTGAGCTCCTCCCACAACTCTGATCTCTATCCTTGACTCCACCCCCTACTATAGTGGGCGGAGCCTGCTGAGCTCCGCCCACAACTCTGATCTCTATCCTTGTCTCCACCCCCTACTATAGTGGGCGGAGCCTGCTGGGCTCCTCCCACAACTCTGATCTCTATCCACAACTCTGATCTCTATCCTTGTCTCCACCCACCTACTATAGTGGGCGGAGCCTGCTGGACTCCTCCCACAACTCTGATCTCTATCCTTGTCTCCACCCCCTACTATAGTGGGCGGAGCCTGCTGGACTCCTCCCACAACTCTGATCTCTATCCACAACTCTGATCTCTATCCACAACTCTGATCTCTATCCTTGTCTCCACCCCCTACTATAGTGGGCGGAGCCTGCTGGACTCCTCCCACAACTCTGATCTCTATCCTTGTCTCCACCCACCTACTATAGTGGGCGGAGCCTGCTGGACTCCTCCCACAACTCTGATCTCTATCCTTGTCTCCACCCACCTACTATAGTGGGCGGAGCCTGCTGGACTCCTCCCACAACTCTGATCTCTATCCTTGTCTCCACCCCCTACTATAGTGGGCGGAGCCTGCTGGACTCCTCCCACAACTCTGATCTCTATCCACAACTCTGATCTCTATCCTTGTCTCCACCCACCTACTATAGTGGGCGGAGCCTGCTGGACTCCTCCCACAACTCTGATCTCTATCCTTGTCTCCACCCCCTACTATAGTGGGCGGAGCCTGCTGGACTCCTCCCACAACTCTGATCTCTATCCACAACTCTGATCTCTATCCTTGTCTCCACCCCCTACTATAGTGGGCGGAGCCTGCTGGACTCCTCCCACAACTCTGATCTCTATCCTTGTCTCCACCCCCTACTATAGTGGGCGGAGCCTGCTGGACTCCTCCCACAACTCTGATCTCTATCCACAACTCTGATCTCTATCCACAACTCTGATCTCTATCCTTGTCTCCACCCCCTACTATAGTGGGCGGAGCCTGCTGGACTCCTCCCACAACTCTGATCTCTATCCTTGTCTCCACCCACCTACTATAGTGGGCGGAGCCTGCTGGACTCCTCCCACAACTCTGATCTCTATCCTTGTCTCCACCCACCTACTATAGTGGGCGGAGCCTGCTGGACTCCTCCCACAACTCTGATCTCTATCCTTGTCTCCACCCCCTACTAAAGTGGGCGGAGCCTGCTGGACTCCTCCCACAACTCTGATCTCTATCCACAACTCTGATCTCTATCCTTGTCTCCACCCACCTACTATAGTGGGCGGAGCCTGCTGGACTCCTCCCACAACTCTGATCTCTATCCTTGTCTCCACCCACCTACTATAGTGGGCGGAGCCTGCTGAGCTCCGCCCACAACTCTGATCTCTATCCACAACTCTGATCTCTATCCTTGTCTCCACCCCCTACTATAGTGGGCGGAGCCTGCTGGGCTCCTCCCACAACTCTGATCTCTATCTGTCTCCACCCCCTACTATAGGGGGCGGAGCCTGCTGGACTCCTCCCACAACTCTGATCTCTATCCTTGTCTCCACCCACCTACTATAGTGGGCGGAGCCTGCTGGGCTCCTCCCACAACTCTGATCTCTATCCTTGTCTCCACCCCCCTACTATAGTGGGCGGAGCCTGCTGGGCTCCACCCACAACTCTGATCTCTATCCTTGTCTCCACCCACCTACTATAGTGGGCGGAGCCTGCTGGGCTCCGCCCACAACTCTGATCTCTATCCACAACTCTGATCTCTATCCTTGTCTCCACCCCCTACTATAGTGGGCGGAGCCTGCTGAGCTCCGCCCACAGCTCTGATCTCTATCCTTGTCTCCACCCACCTACTATAGTGGGCGGAGCCTGCTGGACTCCTCCCACAACTCTGATCTCTATCCTTGTCTCCACCCCCTACTATAGTGGGCGGAGCCTGCTGAGCTCCTCCCACAACTCTGATCTCTATCCTTGACTCCACCCCCTACTATAGTGGGCGGAGCCTGCTGAGCTCCGCCCACAACTCTGATCTCTATCCTTGTCTCCACCCCCTACTATAGTGGGCGGAGCCTGCTGGGCTCCTCCCACAACTCTGATCTCTATCCACAACTCTGATCTCTATCCTTGTCTCCACCCACCTACTATAGTGGGCGGAGCCTGCTGGACTCCTCCCACAACTCTGATCTCTATCCTTGTCTCCACCCCCTACTATAGTGGGCGGAGCCTGCTGGACTCCTCCCACAACTCTGATCTCTATCCACAACTCTGATCTCTATCCACAACTCTGATCTCTATCCTTGTCTCCACCCCCTACTATAGTGGGCGGAGCCTGCTGGACTCCTCCCACAACTCTGATCTCTATCCTTGTCTCCACCCACCTACTATAGTGGGCGGAGCCTGCTGGACTCCTCCCACAACTCTGATCTCTATCCTTGTCTCCACCCACCTACTATAGTGGGCGGAGCCTGCTGGACTCCTCCCACAACTCTGATCTCTATCCTTGTCTCCACCCCCTACTATAGTGGGCGGAGCCTGCTGGACTCCTCCCACAACTCTGATCTCTATCCACAACTCTGATCTCTATCCTTGTCTCCACCCACCTACTATAGTGGGCGGAGCCTGCTGGACTCCTCCCACAACTCTGATCTCTATCCACAACTCTGATCTCTATCCTTGTCTCCACCCCCTACTATAGTGGGCGGAGCCTGCTGGGCTCCTCCCACAACTCTGATCTCTATCTGTCTCCACCCCCTACTATAGTGGGCGGAGCCTGCTGGACTCCTCCCACAACTCTGATCTCTATCCACAACTCTGATCTCTATCCTTGTCTCCACCACCTACTATAGTGGGCGGAGCCTGCTGAGCTCCGCCCACAGCTCTGATCTCTATCCTTGTCTCCACCCACCTACTATAGTGGGCGGAGCCTGCTGGACTCCTCCCACAACTCTGATCTCTATCCTTGTCTCCACCCCCTACTATAGTGGGCGGAGCCTGCTGAGCTCCTCCCACAACTCTGATCTCTATCCTTGACTCCACCCCCTACTATAGTGGGCGGAGCCTGCTGAGCTCCGCCCACAACTCTGATCTCTATCCTTGTCTCCACCCCCTACTATAGTGGGCGGAGCCTGCTGGGCTCCTCCCACAACTCTGATCTCTATCCACAACTCTGATCTCTATCCTTGTCTCCACCCCCTACTATAGTGGGCGGAGCCTGCTGGGCTCCTCCCACAACTCTGATCTCTATCCACAACTCTGATCTCTATCCTTGTCTCCACCCACCTACTATAGTGGGCGGAGCCTGCTGGACTCCTCCCACAACTCTGATCTCTATCCTTGTCTCCACCCACCTACTATAGTGGGCGGAGCCTGCTGAGCTCCGCCCACAACTCTGATCTCTATCCACAACTCTGATCTCTATCCTTGTCTCCACCCCCTACTATAGTGGGCGGAGCCTGCTGGGCTCCTCCCACAACTCTGATCTCTATCTGTCTCCACCCCCTACTATAGTGGGCGGAGCCTGCTGGACTCCTCCCACAACTCTGATCTCTATCCTTGTCTCCACCCACCTACTATAGTGGGCGGAGCCTGCTGGGCTCCTCCCACAACTCTGATCTCTATCCTTGTCTCCACCCCCCTACTATAGTGGGCGGAGCCTGCTGGGCTCCACCCACAACTCTGATCTCTATCCTTGTCTCCACCCACCTACTATAGTGGGCGGAGCCTGCTGGGCTCCGCCCACAACTCTGATCTCTATCCACAACTCTGATCTCTATCCTTGTCTCCACCCCCTACTATAGTGGGCGGAGCCTGCTGAGCTCCTACCACAACTCTGATCTCTATCCTTGTCTCCACCCCCTACTATAGTGGGCGGAGCCTGCTGGGCTGCTCCCACAACTCTGATCTCTATCCACAACTCTGATCTCTATCCTTGACTCCACCCCCTACTATAGTGGGCGGAGCCTGCTGAGCTCCGCCCACAGCTCTGATCTCTATCCTTGTCTCCACCCACCTACTATAGTGGGAGGAGCCTGCTGGACTCCTCCCACAACTCTGATCTCTATCCTTGTCTCCACCCCCTACTATAGTGGGCGGAGCCTGCTGAGCTCCGCCCACAACTCTGATCTCTATCCTTGTCTCCACCCACCTACTATAGTGGGCGGAGCCTGCTGAGCTCCGCCCACAACTCTGATCTCTATCCTTGTTTCCACCCACCTACTATAGTGGGCGGAGCCTGCTGAGCTCCGCCCACAACTCTGATCTCTATCCTTGTCTCCACCCACCTACTATAGTGGGTGGAGCCTGCTGAGCTCCGCCCACAACTCTGATCTCTATCCACAACTCTGATCTCTATCCTTGTCTCTACCTACTATAGTGGGCGGAGCCTGCTGGGCTCCTCCCACAACTCTGATCTCTATCCTTGTCTCCACCCCCTACTATAGTGGGTGGAGCCTGCTGAGCTCCTCCCACAACTCTGATCTCTATCCACAACTCTGATCTCTATCCTTGTCTCCACCCACCTACTATAGTGGGCGGAGCCTGCTGAGCTCCTCCCACAACTCTGATCTCTATCCACAACTCTGATCTCTATCCTTGTCTCCACCTACTATAGTGGGCGGAGCCTGCTGGGCTCCTCCCACAACTCTGATCTCTATCCTTGTCTCCACCCACCTACTATAGTGGGCGGAGCCTGCTGGGCTCCTCCCACAACTCTGATCTCTATCCGTCTCCACCCCCCTACTATAGTGGGCGGAGCCTGCTGGGCTCCTCCCACAACTCTGCTCTCTATCCTTGTCTCCACCCATGAGTGGGTGGTACTCATGGGTTTCCAGTGTTGGGGCCCCTCCCCCAGCAGTGGATCGGGTAGGTAGGTTGGGGGTGGGGTAGGAGGTAGGTTGGGGGCGGTAGGTGGGCGGTGTCGGTGGGCAGTATTCACGGGTTCCTGGTGTCCGGGCCCCTCCCCTGGCAGTGGATCGGGTAGGTGGGCGGGGTAGGAGGTAGGGGTTGGTAGGTGGGTGGGGTATAACAGGTAGGTGGGCGGGGTTGGTAGGCGGTACTCACGGATTCCTGGTGTCGGGGCCCCTCCCCCGGCAGTGGATCAGGTAGGTGGGCGGGGTATGAGGTAGGTGGTCAGGGAAGGGGGCGGTACTCACGGATTCCCGGTGTCTGGACCCCTCCCCTGGCAGTGGATCGGGTAGGTAGGTGGGTGGGGTAGGAGGTAGGTTGGGGGCGGGGGCGGTAGGTGGGTGGGCAGTACTCACAGGTTCCCAGGGTCCGGGCCCCTCCCCCGGCAGTGGATCGGGTAAGTGGGGTCGGTGGGAGGTAGTTTGGGGGCGGGGTATAGAAGGTAGGTGGGTGTGGTAGGAGGGCGGGGCAGGGGGCGGTACTCACAGGTTCCCGGTGTCCGGCCCCTCCCCCGGCAGTGGATCGGGTAGGAGGGCGGGGTAGGAGGTAGGTGGGCGGGGTAGGTGGGCAGGGAAGGGGGCAGTACTCACAGGTTCCCGGTGTCCGGGCCCCTCCCCCGGCAGTGGATGTGGTGGATAGGTGGGAGGGGGTAGGAGGTAGGTGGGCGGGGTCAGTAAGTGGGAGGGGGTAGGAGGTAGGTGGGTGGGGTAGGAGGTAGGTTGGGGGCGGGGTCAGTGGGAGGTAAGGGGGCGGGGTCCGTGGGAGGGTGGGGCTGGGGGCGGTACTTACGGGTTTCCAGTGTCTGGGCCCCTCCCCCGGCAGTGGATTGGGTAGGTGGGCGGGGTAGGAGGTTAGTGGGAGGAGGGGTGCGGGGGTAGGAGGTAGGTGGGCGGGGTATGAGGTAGGTGGGCGGGGCGGTACTCACGGGTTCCCTGTGTCCGGGCCCCTCCCCCGGCAGTGGATCGGGTAGGTGGGCGGGGTAGGAGGTAGGTTGGGGGCGGGGTCCGTGGGAGAGGTCAGTAGGTGGGCGGGGCAGGGGGGCGGTACTCACGGGTTCCCAGTGTCCGGGCCCCTCCCCCGGCAGTAGATCGGGTAGGTGGGCGGGGTAGGAGGTAGGTTGGGGGCGGGGTCAGTGGGAGGTAAGGGGGCGGGGTCGGTGGGAGGGGTCAGTAGGTGGGCGGGGCAGGGGGCGGTACTCACGGGTTCCCAGTGTCCGGGCCCCTCCCCCGGCAGTAGATCGGGTAGGTGGGCGGGGTAGGAGGTAGGTTGGGGGCGGGGTCAGTGGGAGGTAAGGGGGCGGGGTCGGTGGGAGGGGTCAGTAGGTGGGCGGGGCAGGGGGCGGTACTCACGGGTTCCCAGTGTCCGGGCCCCTCCCCCGGCAGTAGATCGGGTAGGTGGGCGGGGTAGGAGGTAGGTTGGGGGCGGGGTCAGTGGGAGGTAAGGGGGCGGGGTCGGTGGGAGGGGTCAGTAGGTGGGCGGGGCAGGGGGCGGTACTCACGGGTTCCCAGTGTCCGGGCCCCTCCCCCGGCAGTAGATCGGGTAGGTGGGCGGGGTAGGAGGTAGGTTGGGGGCGGGGTCAGTGGGAGGTAAGGGGGCGGGGTCGGTGGGAGGGGTCAGTAGGTGGGCGGGGCAGGGGGCGGTACTCACGGGTTCCCAGTGTCCGGGCCCCTCCCCCGGCAGTAGATCGGGTAGGTGGGCGGGGTAGGAGGTAGGTTGGGGGCGGGGTCAGTGGGAGGTAAGGGGGCGGGGTCGGTGGGAGGGGTCAGTAGGTGGGCGGGGCAGGGGGCGGTACTCACGGGTTCCCAGTGTCCGGGCCCCTCCCCCGGCAGTAGATCGGGTTGAGCTCGTCCTCCGGGAAGGCGTGTCTCATGTATCCGTCGTAGGAGAAGCTGAACATGCGGCGCGCTCTCTCCCTCATCAGGCGGCGGAGGGGGGAGGGGAAGGAGCTGTATCTCCGGCTGTATTCATCATTATCCGCCGCCAGGTGGAAGCGGCCGTACGTGGAGCGGCACACCGACCTCCGAGCTCCGTCCACTCCCCCCAACCCCGGCGACAGGAAACCCCGGAGAGCCTGCAGACCCAACCGGAGCACCAAGAGCCCGACCACCGCCGACCAACACCGCATCCCCGACACTTCCGCCTTACACCCCGCCCACTGACGCCTCATAGGACGCCAGACCGGCCCCTGGAACCGCCATTGGTGTAAGCCGACAGGAGAAAGCCGCGCTCCGCCAATCAGCGGGCCGCACGTCACCCGAGCGTCGTCACGTGTCCATAGACACTTCCTGACACGGCGCCTAACCCCGCCTCCTAGGTCTTGTTTACGTCTCTTTACCTCACGTGACCTGCCACGGGAAGCCCCGAATTGTTTGAGGAATGTCAAATACTGGTGACCCCGCCTACTACACCCAACGTGAGGAGACCCCGCCCACTACACCCAGCTTGAGGATTCCCCGCCCACTACACCCAACCTGAGGATTCCCCGCCCACTACACCCAACCTGAGGATTCCCCGCCCACTACACCCAACCTGAGGATTCCCCGCCCACTACACCTAGTCCAAAAGATTCCCAGGGCACCAAAGTGACACCCCGAGATAAGGAGACGTATTTTTAAATAAGTGACACCAATTTCCAGCTCTGTCCAATGAGATTTGAAGATGATTTCCCTCCATTGGCTTCAACTCACCCAACAAATTAAATTAAAAATACTAACTACCTACAAAGCCGTCCATAACTCCGCCCCCAGCTACATCACTGACCTCGTCTATAAATACCAACCTACCGGTTCTCTTCTTCTTCTGAAGACCCCTCTACCTCCCTCGTCTCCTCCTCCAATGATCTCCTCCAGGACTTCTCCAGAGCCTCTCCCATCCCCCGGAACTCCCCACCCCAATCTGTCCCATTATCTCCTACTCTATGAACTTTTATCCCTGAAAACCCTTCTCTACCCCACCCCCACCTAACAACTCGATCTTCATTTTCTCCATCAGCCCATCCCCCACAGCCATTACCTTTTGTTCCACTTGACCCTCTCCTCTAAATTGTAAGCTCTGAGGATCAGGGCCCTCCGATCCCTCCTGTATTGAATTGTATTATAACTGTAATGTCTGCCCTCATGTTGTAAACCGCTGGAGCCATATAATAATAATATATAAATCCTCTATAATAATAATGGCTGAAAAAATAGCACAATTCTTATATAAAATGTGTGAATGAAACCTGCAAACTCCTCCATAGAGATTTATAAATGAATGTAAAGTGTATGGAAACCGTAAAAATACATCAATAGTAATAACCCCCAACCCCAATAATAACCCCTAATATTAACCCCCAACCCCAATAATAACCCCTAACCCTAATAGTAGCCGGCTTCATTGTATTAGATCAGGGGTCTCCAATCTTTCTAAACACAGGGCCACTTTACTGTCCTTCAGACTTTAAGGGGGCTGTACTGTGACCAATGGGAGTAGAAAAGGTCCTGGTATATGTGGGAGCAAACAATGCCCCATCATTAGTGTCAGTGGGAGGAAGTGACATGTTTGTACATCTTTTCTTGTATCTTTTCATGTGACAACACTGAAGAAATGACACTTGTCTACAATGTAAAGTAGTGAGTGTACAGCTTGTATAACAGTGTAAATTTACTGTCCCCTCAAAATAACTCAACACACAGCCATTAATGTCTAAACCGCTGGCAACAAAAGTCAGTACACCCCTAAGTGAAAATCTCCAAATTGGGCCCAAAGTGTCAATATTTTGTGTGGCCACCATTATTTTCCAGCACTGCCTTAACCCTCTTGGGCATGGAGGTCACCAGAGCTTCACAGGTTGTCACTGGAGTCCTCTTCCCCTCCTCCATGATGACATCACAGAGCTGGTGGATGTTAGAGACCTTGCGCTCCTCCCCCTTCCGTTTGAGGATGTCCCACAGATGATCAATAGGGTTTAGGTCTGGAGACATGCTTGGCCAGTCCATCACCTTTACCCTCAGCTTCTTTAGCAAGGCAGTGGTGGTCTTGGAGGTGTGTTTGGGGTCGTTATGTTGGAATACTGCCCTGCGGCCCAGTCTCTGAAGGGAGGAGATCATGCTCTGCTTCAGTATGTCACAGTACATGTTGGCATTCATGGTTCCCTCAATGATCTGTAGCCCCCCAGTGCCGGCAGCACCAGACCATGACACTCCCATCACCATGCTTGACTGTAGACAAGACACACTTCTCTTCAGTAAACTGTTTGTGGACTTTCTTGTGCATCATCTTTAGAAGAGGCTTCCTTCTGGGATGACAGCCATGCAGACCAATTTGATGCAGTGTGCGGCGTATGGTCTGAGCACTGACAGGCTGACCCCCCACCCCTACAACCTCTGCAGCAATGCTGGCAGCACTCATACGTCTATTTCCCAAAGACAACCTCTGGATATGACGCTGATCACGTGACTTCAACTTCTTTGGTGGACCATGGTGAGGCCTGTTCTGAGTGGAACCTGTCCTGTTATACCGCTGTATGGTCTTGGCCACCGTGCTGCAGCTCAGTTTCAGGGTCTTGGCAATCTTCTTATAGCCTAGGCCATCTTTATGTAGAGCAACAATTCTTTTTTTCAGATCCTCAGAGAGTTCTTTACCATGAGGTGCCATGTTGAACCTCCAGTGACCAGTATGAGAGAGTGAGAGCGATAACACCAAATTTAACACACCTGCTCCCCATTCACACATGAGACCTTGTAACACTAACGAGTCACATGACACCGGGGGAGGGAAAATGGCTAATTGGGCCCAATTTGGAGATTTTCACTTAGGGGTGTACTGACTTTTGTTGCCAGCGGTTTAGACATTAATGGCTGTGTGTTGAGTTATTTTGAGGGGACAGTAAATTTACACTGTTATACAAGCTGTACACTCACTACTTTACATTGTAGACAAGTGTCATTTCTTCAGTGTTGTCACATGAAAAGATACAAGAAAAGATTTACGAACATGTGACTGAGGGGTGTACTTACTTTTGCCAGATACTGTATATAATTAATTTTTATTTTAATAAAAAGTCCTACAATGTAATGGAGGTGTTGAATCAAAGTAACACTTGTCAGGTCATGACATCTGCTTGAAGAGTGCAGGAGCATTGGGTAGCTATGGGAAGTTTGGCCAGCAGGGGGAGACAACACACCTCCTCCCCGATCAAGCTGCCAATTATTCTTCATTCCACTAGGGGGCAGGATGTGCAGAGAAAAGGACAACTTCACTTTTAACAAAGTTGTCACCACCAATGAATGGCAGCCACCTACCAAAAGTACCTACCTGCAGCCCTGTCTGAGATCTGCAGTGTGTCGTACCACCAACCTGTGCAGAAAGAGGTCCGGCCACGCCCAGCGACCGCCAAATCCCACGAACACAATGATAATATTATAAGAAGGTCATTTCTTTTACAATGTAGAACAACATCCATAGAAATGATCAGAGGCGGAGTCGGAATCTTTCATCTTCTACCAGTTTATTGATCACCTACAACCCACCAATGTGCAGACTCTCAGCTGAACAACATGGATTTTACATCATCATTGCCATAAATAAGACACAAAGCTTTGGATTTCCCATTTAGAAACAAAAATTCTGTACATTGAGCCTAGAAAACCCCCCCTCGTCACCCGCAGGTTCAAAGGGGAGGTGTGTGTGTAGGGGGGTGTGTATATGGAGGCGGGGGGGAGGGGGGCAGTATGTGGGGGGAGGGGTCACTAAAAATTAATTTATTACTATTTACAAGGGGGATGGGTATGTGCAGCAGTGGAATTCCAAAGAACGGGGGGGCACTAAGAGATGGGGGGAGGGGCACGAAGAGATGGGGGGGTCTCTGCACACACTGGGGCCAATTCAGTGCTAGGGAACAGAAATTAAATAAATAGGGCAGTAGGAAGTCCCGTGCACGCACCCCCACGATGTCAGCCACCAACCAACTTGGCCAGGAAACATTCCTCCGTGTGCCCCTCTGAAGCTAGTTTCACTTACCTATAAAAAAAAACGACAGTTTCCAGGATGCATCTTCTACGTCCTGCTCCATCCCACCCCCACCACCCCACCCCCGCCACCACTCCCCTTCCTACTATTATCAGCACACCGCCTGCTGTATAAAACTATTTGCGGCTGGGCTGTCATTTTGACAGCCGGGAATTGACTTGTATTAGAGAAGCTGTGCAGACACTTTTAGTGGAGTTTTCCTTCCAATGCCCCCTCCCCCCCCCCCCCCACCTCCTGGGTGTCCGCCATTGAGAAAAAAGACTTTTCAGCCTCGCCCCCAAGTTCTTGCCCTGCCCATGCAGAAAGAAGCCCCCACCCCACTAGATTCCAATGCGCTATATGTGCTGCTCGCCCCCATTCAATCCAATGGCCGACACTATGAGTGAATGCACTGACTGGTACGCATGCGCAGTAGGAGCTCCACATCGCTGGGACTGGCCGCTGCAGAGGCTGTTCAGGGCTGAGGAGGGCAAATATTCCCCCGACCTCCTGGGTGTCCACCTTCGAGAAAAAGACTTACCTTCAGCCCCACTCCTGAGCTCTTCCATGGGCAGCCCTGCCCCCATGCAAAGAAATCCCCGCCACACCAGCTACTAATGCACCGATTGGCACGCACGCGCAGTAGGATCTCAACATCTCTGGGACCGGCTGCTGCATCGATCTATGAGTAAGCACTTGGTGTAAGTGCGAAACGCGTTAGCTATTCTTGTACCACCCCACAGTCGTGTTTTGTGTACCCCATGATCCTGTATTTTGAATAAAAAGCCGGATTTATCCATTCCGGTGTGCGGCTGTCCAGGTCTTCTCGTTCTCTTCTGCTGCAGAGGCTGGTCAGTGACGGGGAGGGCAGCTCTGTCCGTAAAATGCCCGAATATGACTTTCTTTATTGAAACTGAAGTCCCCCTTTAAAGAGAACCCGTCATTTCTTACCAATTTTAATTTTTTTTTTTTAGGCAAAGATCCCCGTGCTGGCCCAGGCGCCACCAGGATCCCCTTTATTTACCTCAGTCCGCCTACCTGGCTTTCCCAAATTCAGGGCTAATCCCCCCTCCCCCACACTTAATGCACCCTTACCGGCCACTGAAGAACTCTCATTGGACGAGAGAGAGAGGAGGGTGGAAGGGAAATCAATTCCTTCATCACAGAGTGAAACTACCTTCAGAGGGGTGCACAGGACGCAATAACAGGCTGTTTTCTAAGACAGGATAAGTGTGCGTATATATTGTATATATTTGGTGTGTATATTATATATATACTTCTCTTCCCGGTTCTGCGGAGTTCCTCTACAACTCGCTTCTCCACATTTTTAGGCACAAGAAGAAAAAAAAAAAAAGGCAAAAGAATAAACCTGTAAATAGCAGCAGTGTGTATGGTGAGCTAAAGCGAAGGCTCCGAGTAACGCCGCGGCAGCTACAGTGTCAAAAACACATTGGAGTGTTGGAGGGAAGAATTGGGGGGGGGGGGTAAAGGTGGGGGATGGTGGGGGGGGGGGCTGAGCTCTTGTACAACGCATGCACAAGGCCTGGGAGTGGAAGGCGGAGCTGGGTGGGAGGTGGCGCCCCCTCTGTACCGCATGGAAGGATAGAAAAGGATCTCCGCAATCCCAAGCTCCGCCCTCCCCGGAGGAGGGGCACATCATGCTCTGCGCGCTGTACTCAGTGCAGCCTGCAGGTGGTGCTCTGCTGTGCCGTGAAAGGAATGCAGCGAGCCGGTACAATACCTGACTGCCGGAAATCCAGTAAGCTCTTCCTGTAGGGAGCCGACGTGTTACGTCAGATATACATGTAAACGATCGGATGGCCATAGATATATACTTCAGCTGCTTGTATTGTTTTAGAGGAGTTCTGGTCAAACACGGCACCCTGGCTACATCAATAAAAGTCAACAACAGCTTGACCTTTCCATATATTAGACCTATGGCATGTATGATACAATAGTGCCATCTAGAGTTCGAGTTGTAAAATGCGTCTCTCATAGAAACGAATGAAGAAAACAAGAGGGATCCGCCCCATGTGACAATGGGTACACACTTCATAAATAAAAGGCTAACAGCGGGGGGGCTTCACAAGACCAAAGAAGGACCTTCACTTGAGGATCACCCTAAATCTACACTACAAGAGCGATCGGTCTCCTGCAACAATCGCTTGTGTAGAGCCTGGAGTCCTGTGGATTTTTTTTTTATGGAAATTGTGAACTACAACCCAAGTAACTTCATGGTGTATCCCCATCACATGCAGATCATGTACTAGGAAGGTTAGGTCGCGTGTGCATGTGCGTCGATTTGTAATACTCTGTATATCTTATATTGTTTTCTAATAATTGTAAGTCGTTTGTATTTACAGCATTATTGTTCAGTAAAATAAAAGCACCTTTCAGTGATACTTAAGTCTTATTTTTTTGTTTAAAAAATAACAAACCCGTTATACTTACCTGCTCCGCCCAGCAGTTTTGCGCAGAGCAGCCCAGATCCTCCTCTTCTTAGGTCCACCGCCGGCGCTCCTGGCCCCTCCCTCCTGCTGAGCGCCCCCACAGCGAGCAGCTTGCTACGGGGACCCCCAAGCTGAGCCGCTGCTTCTGTGCGTCCAGTCAGACACGGAGCCACGGCTTGGCCCCACCCTCTGTCTCTCCTTATTGGGTCACTGACTTTGACAGCAGCAGGAGCCAATGGCGCCCACTGCTGTGTTTCAGCCAATCAAGGAGGGAGAGTCCCTGGACTTTGTGGCTGTTGTGCCACACTGTTGGATCGAGAGGGAGCTCAGGTAAGTATCGGGGGGGTGAGGTGTTTTTTTTTTTTTTAAATCTTAATGCATAAAATGCACCTTCTGCCTTTAGAACCACTTTAATATACTACAGGGGGGGGAGGGGTTCCTGCTTCCTTGCTTTACCACAAAGTAACCTAAAAGACATAGAGAACAATATAACATATAAAACAATTGGGGGCTCGTCCGGGATTCAATGTTGCCTCTGCTCCACTGAAGCAGTAGTGTTGTCGGGCTCGCTTCTGCTGGACTACAGAACACCCCCCCTTATCTCCATAACCCCTTCCCCCCTCCATAGAGGAGTTCTGTAGTCCAGCAGAGAGGAGAACTCAGGCAGAGCGGACAACACTGCTTAGGATTTCTGTGTAGCACTGGCAGCGTTGTCACCTCACAAGAAGTCAGGCGCTCACTGGATTTCTGACAGGATCAGGTGTTTGTTTTTTTTTTGTGTGTTTTTAATAGGTTATTTTTGCCCCGATATATAAACTTTGGGGTGTCTGTATTAAAAAAATCTGCCCAGGGGGCGTGTCCTCAAAAGCTTGCCAATGTCCACTCATGTGAAGGTACCGGCCTATCTCCCTATCTAAGCTATAAATATTCTGTATTGTACAAGTAAGATATTTGCATAGTTATTTATCCATTGAAAGTAAACTCATTCTATGTAAATGGGGCAAACAGAATGTTCTCTGGCCATACTCTCTGCAGAGCGAATGTTATTCATGGAAAAAACAAAACAAAAAACACACTATGGCCACTAGATGGCACAAGTATCATAGGAAATAAGTATGTTCCTCCGCTCCATCTAGTGGCCATAATGCGGTATTTTCTCCATTCACACGGTTATTTTTTTTTTCAATGAATAACAAACAGTGTGAACGGGAAAAACGAGCACAATTCCCAGGATTATTAAAAAGTATAAATCATTCATTCACACTTAGACTTAGAAAAGGGTAGTGAATGGAGAAAATCCATTGCAGCCACTAAGAGGCGCTGAGGAACGCACATTTCCTATGATGCTGTGGCCATAATGTGGTATTTTCATCCATTTTTTTTTTCAATAAATAACATTCGATCTGCAGAGAATATGGCCCAATGACATTTGAATTTGCCCCGAGCTCATACGGTTTCAATGAATAAACACCTATGCCATTTTTTTTCTTTTTAATATAAATACGCCCCCCTATAATTTGCAGTGGTGTGGCCCGCACCCCCCGCCCCCCGACTGGCATCATCACTTCAACCTCAAGCTTTGTATTCTGGAAGTGAAAGTAAATCTGTCACAAAGGAGGGGGAGGGGAGGAGGGCTGGAACAACACAGAAACTGCTTTTGCTTTTTACATTCAGGAGGTCATTGAATTAAATGATGAGAAGTTTTGGCCGCTGCGGATTACATTTCTGACCCTACAGAGGACAGGTACACCGGGGGAGGGGGGGGAACGATTGTGCTGGAATGCGGCAGATCGTTATTCAAACACGGGGTTCATTCAATATCACATTGTAACAATACTCCACACACTGAGGACCAGGAGGAACGGATTTCATCTCATTAGTCAACTGCTGCAGCTCTCTCTGTATTTATGAGACAATTTCCCTTTAAGTAGAACATACCGGTCATAGATACTGTATGTACAGCGAGGATAGACGAAAATCTCCGTCACATAATGAGCCCCTGATGACATCATAGAACCCCTGATGATGGATCACATGACATCATAGAGCCCCCGATGACATCATAGAGCCCCTGATGGATCACAATACATCATAGAGCCCCTGATGACATCATAGAACCCCTGATGATGGATCACATGACATCATAGAGCCCCCGATGACATCATAGAGCCCCCGATGACATCATAGAGCCCCCGATGACATCATAGAGCCCCCGATGACATCATAGAGCCCCTGATGACAGATCACAGTACATCATAGAGCCCACGATGACATCATAGAGCCCCCAATGACATCATAGAGCCCCTGATGATGGATCACATGACATCATAGAGCCCCCGATGACATCATAGAGCCCCCGATGACATCATAGAGCCCCTGATGACAGATCACAGTACATCATAGAGCCCACGATGACATCATAGAGCCCCCAATGACATCATAGCCCCCCTGATGGATCACATTACATCATAGAGCCCCCTGATGACATCATAGCCCCCCTGATGGATCACATTACATCATAGAGCCCCCTGATGACATCATAGCCCCCCTGATGATGGATCACATTACATCATAGAGCCCCCTGATGACATCATAGCCCCCTGATGACAGATCACATTACATCATAGACATTAAATGACACCAAAAGATACAACTTATTATAATTCTGGACAGGAGAGGAAAGAGTTAAAGCTGAACTCCGGGAATGATTAAAAATAAAAATCAATGATATATATTCAAACATAATTCTCAAAAGATATCAATCCAATATGTGTGCGTTAAACATAATTTTATACCCAAATGTTACTTTGTAAAAGCAGCAGTGACATCATCACTACACCTGTGCAGAGAGCTGAGCAATGGGAGGGGCCCAGCAGGCTCCACCCATTACAGGAGGGGGGAGGAGACAAGACCAGTCCCCCTGCACAAGAGGAGAGAGCAGATCTGTGGGAGGGGCCAGCAGGCTCCACCCATTACAACAAAAAAAGACAGCAGGGGGCGGAGACACGATTTATGTTCCCAGAGTTCAGATTTAATACCCCCATCACATTAATATTTTTTTTGCCATCTGTGTCCCCATTGTGACACGACAGGAAGTGGGAGGAAATTTCTCCAAAAGGGACATCCACATTTAGGAAATTGTCCATATTGGAAGATTTCTGTTTCCTGATCTAAAGACAACCCAGAAGTTCACATTCCCCCCCCCATGACTTTCAGTCGGTGTCACC